>NC_143025.1:72185000-72362500 GCF_057628025.1 Oncorhynchus mykiss | reverse complement strand
GGGTGAAAAGGAACTCTGTAACACGCCAAGAGGAGCTGCATCACAAAGCAGTCGTTGTTGGAAAGCATGGGCCCTCGCTGGTTCCGTGAGGAACTGTTAGTGTGTCAACCACACACACACGTATGCATGAACACACTCATGCCAGCACGTATGCAGGCACACACACACAGGGGGAGATACTTGTGTGCGTGTGTTTGTTACAGTGAGTGTCCTGTGACAGCTGTTAATCCACATGGTGCTCCTTTAGAGTGGGAGGGGAGGTGAGGGGGGTGAGGGAGTATTGGTGACTATGAGAAAGGGGGTCACACACAGAGGAGAGGGCGGCCGGCGTGTATGTGTGGAGGATTATTAGTTATGCCTGTATGTGTGTTGGGGTCACACTGAATCAAATAGTCTCCTACTGTACAGCAAGGCACATCTGCGGTCAGAAGGGTGTGTGTGCTGTGTGTGGTGTGAAACCGCAGCGCCAAGTGGTGTGTGTGTATGTGTGTCTCATGATAGACCCTCTAACAGGTGTTTGCCCCTGGGCCTCCCAGCACACCTTGAATAGTATTTTCTCTGTTGTCAGTGTTTCTCTATAATCTCATCAGTATTGTCATCTATGGCTCTGGGCAAGAGAGATATGAGGAGAGAGGAGCCAGTTACAGAGAGAGAGACAGATGGAAAGTGAGCGAGAGAGAGACAGAGCGAAGGAGAGAGAGAGAGCGAGAGAGAGAGAGAGAGAGAGAGAGAGAGAGAGAGAGAGAGAGAGAGAGAGAGGGAGACCCTGAACTGGTATTGGCCTTCCCAGTTTAAACTGGTTCCAGTGAGTCCAAGGCAGATGGCACTCAGGGCAAGGCTGGATTGTCCTCCCAAAACACACAGGCACGCACGTACCCTATCCAGTCTTTTGGTGCCATTATTGGCATCGTTCACCTCTTCTAGATCCTTGAATCAGAAATCACACTGACCCATTATATTTCACACTGACCCATTTATATTTCACACTGACCCATTATATTTCCCACTGACCCATTATATTTCACACTGACCCATTATATTTCCTACTGACCCATTATATTTCCCACTGACCCATTATATTTCCTACTGACCCATTATATTTCCTACTGACCCAATTATATTTCCTACTGACCCATTATATTTCCTACTGACCCATTATATTTCCTACTGACCCATTATATTTCCCACTGACCCATTATATTTCCTACTGACCCATTATATTTCCCACTGACCCATTATATTTACTACTGACCCATTATATTTCCTACTAACCCATTATATTTCCTACTGACCCATTATATTTCCTACTGACCCATTTGGAGACAGGGCCATGCATAGCGAGCTGGATCAAATATAAAGCACTATATAATCCTGAGTAATTCTAATGTTTTAATTACTTAGATGAACAGGAGGTGTTTTAGCAAATGTTAATCTCTGAGACATAAGCGATAGACTCAGAGAGAGAGAGAGAGAGAGAGAGAGAGAGAGAGAGAGAGACAAAGAGAGAGCGAGTGAGAGAGAGAGAGAGCGAGAGAGACAAAGAGAGAGAGAGAGAGGGAGAGAAGTGGAGAGATGCATTTGTCTTTGTATTCTCCTCCAAAACAGATACAGCACACAGCACACAGAGGGTTATTCATTGAATATTAGCACCATATTCAAGTTTACCACCTGTTATCAACACAGATGACATACATTCACTAACACAGATACACACTGTGTTAACAGCATAACGGGGAACAGATTCCCCTTTGAATATGAACATATTGCAATGTAATATAGGCGACTGTATGGGCCTCCCTACAGTATGTGGCCTGTTGTCTTATCTATTCAAAGTGTATGCAAAATTGTATTGAAGTTGTAGAAAAATACTATTTATGCGTAGTGGTCTCAAGCAGCAGTGTACAGTAAATCACATCATGATTCCATCTGAAAGCACCTCCTCTTGTCAATCAAAGAGCAGGACGAAGGGATCTAAACTGGGTTCTGTGACCTCATGCCAGGGTGCCAGGTCCATTCTGTTCCGTTCCGAGGGGTCTTAACACCATCCAACTCCCTTTGTGTCTGGGGCCATTTTTCAGACACTGTTGAGTACTGAGAATCGCCTCTCGGGGCCCCCCAGGCCCCCCGGAGCCCCACCACCCCCTAGCTCTCTGATCCATGGGCTCTAGCCCTGAGCTCAGGGAGAGCCTTAAGACAAGGAGTGACAACCAGGACAGCTGCATGAGTTGGAAACCAGTCTCGGCAAGGCAAGCTCCCCTACAACCCAACCGGTGATCAGGCGGGGTGGGCCAAGCAGCCAAACAGCTCATTGTTTCTGGCAGGGCCCGAGGAATTTCATTTGTCATGAAATGGATACGGGACGGACGGACACAGGGCTCTCCAAAAAAGACCCTGGGACGAGCCTGCTGCCCCCTCCTCTCCTCCTTAACCGCTAACAAAGGCCCCTGTGGCTAGACTAATAATAACCACACATTTCCCAAGGTACAGCAGCAGCAAGCCAGATCTGAAGGGTATTGTTTTCCAGAGAGACTGAAGCAGAGGTAGAGAGATAAATGGAAAGGTGTAGAGAGAGAGAGAGAGAGAGAGAGAGAGAGAGAGAGAGAGAGAGAGAGAGAGAGAGAGAGAGAGAGAGAGAGAGAGAGAGAGAGAGAGAGAGAGAGAGAGAGAGAGAGAGAGAGAGAGAGAGAGAGAGAGAGAGAGAGAGAGAGAGAGAGAGAGAGAGAGAGAGAGAGAGAGAGAGAGAGAGAGAGAGAGAGAGAGAGAGAGAGACAATGTTACTGTTCGTGCCTGTCTGTGAGTGTCTTCCCTGATGATCAGCTGTCTTCAGTCTCAGGTTGAACCTCAGGCAGGAAGGTTAGACAGGTTAGCAGCGTGAGACAGGCAGGAAGGTTAGACAGGTTAGCAGCGTGAGACAGGCAGGAAGGTTAGACAGGTTAGCAGCGTGAGACAGGTAGGAATGACCAATATTCCGTTCACTTAGACACTCCAGACCACCAACTGTAATTAATGAGTCTATGGATAGTGTGGCTATCAAATAATTAGCCCACCTCTGCACTCTGACATGGTGTGAATGATCAGCCGTTCACACATTCCACAGCAAACGGTGACTTCTAAACAGACAGTAAACAGCAGAAGGACGGAGCTGACAACAGACACTACTCGTTAAGGGGGATTTTGTGTTTATGTAGGACCAACGACCCAGCTACAGACACAGCCTGAAAAGCCATCCTAACAATCCATCTCAACAGAACAATGCCCTCCTCCCCACCAAGGGCACTCCTTGGCACAACAATGAGATCCGCACTCCTTCCCCCCCCATCAAAGAGCATTCTAGCCCCAGAGCCCCTAAGCCCCGACTCCCTCACCATGTGACAGGCGAGTCATCTTTAAGAATTGATTGACTCTGGTGTCTAAAGCCTAGGGAGGCTGGCTGCCAGGATGGCCGGCATACACTCTACATATGGGGCCAGGTACACAACAGCTGCTCCCCAACAATAAAGGCAGAAAAATGGGAGGCACTTGGAGAAGATGCTGCCTAACTTCCCTCCCTGTCCCCACTGGTCACCTTGGGCCAGTTGTTGCCCGCGGCGACATGGGCAGTTGGAACCTAACTGGCTGTAGAGGGACACCTATAACTCACAATGTGGAAGAGGGAGAGAGAGAGGAGGAAGGGAGGGCGGGAGAGAGAAGGGAGTGATGGGTGGACGGAACAGTGGGGAAATATTTTCCCTTACTTCCTTCTGAGAAGCGCGTGGTGTGGTTTGTGCCACCAAGATGGCGCTGTGACACATGGACGGACGTAAATAAGACAATGGCATGTTGTTCTTTTCAGAGGGAGATCGTCTGGAAGCCTCTCTGGAGGTCGTGTGAAGGAGATGTCGGCCCCATCCAGCTCCCTGACGGACACACACACACACACACACACACACACACATCCACCCGCACGCACACACACACACCACACACACACACACACACACACACACACACACACACACACACACACACACACACACACACACACACACACACACACACTGTGGAGGAGGATCAGAGTTAGATAGGGAACATTGTGATACAGAAGATACAATTTACCCGTAAGCAGACAGGATAAATATTACCTCACAGGTTGAAGTGCTTATATTAACCCTGGCAACTTACATCACAACTAAAACTGGATCAGACTGGAATCTGAATTGATTAATAAAGTTGTTGTTTTTCATCTATAAATTGAGATGATTGATGAACAAAGAATCTGGAAGCACAGAAAAAAGAGGAGTAACCCCAAAACCTGTATGGTCCCCAGTCCTTGTCCCTAACCCCGACACCACAGAACAGTCCATGTCCCTAACCCCGACACCACAGAACAGTCCATGTCCCTAACCCCTACACCACAGAACAGTCCATGTCCCTAACCCCGACACCACTGAACAGTCCATGTCCCTAACCCCGACACCACAGAACAGTCCATGTCCCTAACCCCTACACCACAGAACAGTCAACGTCCCTAACCCCAAATCCCTACACCACAGAACAGTCCATGTCCCTAACCCCTACACCACAGAACAGTCCATGTTCCTAACCCCTACACCACAGAACAGTCCATGTCCCTAACCCCTACACCACAAAACAGTCCATGTCCCTAACTCCTACATCACAGAACAGTCCATGTCCCTAACCCAAACAATACAGAACAGTCCATGTCACTATCCCCTAACCCCTACGCCGCAGAACAGTCCATTTCCCTAACTCCTACACTACAGAACAGTCCATGTCTCTAACCCCTACACTACAGAACAGTACATGTCCCTAACCCCTACACCACAGAACAGTCCATGTCCCTGAGCCTACACCACAGAACAGTCCATGTCCCTAACCCCTACAATACAGAACAGTTGTGTCCTTAACACCTAACCCCTACACTACAGAACAGCCCATGTCCCTAACCCCTACACCACAGAACAGTACATGTCCTTAACCCCTAACCCCTACACTACAGAACAGTCCAAGTCCCTAACCCCTACACTACAGAACAGTACATGTCCTTAACACCTAACCCCTACACTACAGAACATGTCCTCCAAAAGGCTTTCGGAGCCATCATCGACTCAGTGGGTTTTGTCCAACATGTCTCTGGACCCACTCACTGTCACAGTCATACGCTGGACCTAGTTTTGTCCCATGGAATAAATGTTGTGGATCTTAATGTTTTTCCTCATAATCCTGGACTATCGGACCACCATTTTATTACGTTTGCAATTGCAACAAATAATCTGCTCAGACCCCAACCAAGGATCATCAAAAGTCGTGCTATAAATTCACAGACAACACAAAGATTCCTTGATGTCCTTCCAGATTCCCTCTGTCTACCCAAGGACGCCAGAGGACAAAAATCAGTTAACCACCTAACTAAGGAACTCAATTTAACCTTGCGCAATACCCTAGATGCAGTTGCACCCCGAAAAACTAAAAACATTTCTCATAAGAAACTAGCTCCCTGGTACACAGAAAATACCCGAGCTCTGAAGCAAGCTTCCAGAAAATTGGAACGGAAATGGCGCCACACCAAACTGGAAGTCTTCCGACTAGCTTGGAAAGACAGTACTGTGCAGTACCGAAGAGCCCTTACTGCTGCTCGATCATCCTATTTTTCTAACTTAATTGAGGAAAATAAGAACAATCCGAAATTCCTTTTTGATACTGTCGCAAAGCTAACTAAAAAGCAGCATTCCCCAAGAGAGGATGACTTTCACTTTAGCAGTGATAAATTCATGAACTTTGAGGAAAAGATTATGATTATTAGAAAGCAAATTACAGACTCCTCCTTAAATCTGCGTATTCCTTCAACGCTCAGTTGTCCTGAGTCTGTACAACTCTGCCAGGACCTAGGATCAAGAGAGACGCTCAAGTGTTTCAGTACTATATCTCTTGACACAATGATGAAAATAATCATGGCCTCTAAACCTTCAAGCTGCATACTGGACCCTATTCCAACTAAACTACTGAAAGAGCTGCTTCCTGTGCTTGGCCCTCCTATGTTGAACATAATAAACGGCTCTCTATCCACCGGATGTGTACCAAACTCACTAAAAGTGGCAGTAATAAAGCCTCTCTTGAAAAAGCCAAACCTTGACCCAGAAAATATAAAAAATGATCGGCCTATATCGAATCTTCCATTCCTCTCAAAAATTTTTGAAAAGGCTGTTGCGCAACAACTCACTGCCTTCCTGAAGACAAACAATGTATACGAAATGCTTCAGTCTGGTTTTAGACCCCATCATAGCACTGAGACGGCACTTGTGATGGTGGTAAATGACATTTTAATGGCATCGGACCGAGGCTCTGCATCTGTCCTCGTGCTCATAGACCTTAGTGCTGCTTTTGATACCATCGATCACCACATTCTTTTGGAGAGATTGGAAACCCAAATTGGTCTACACGGACAAGTTCTGGCCTGGTTTAGATCTTATCTGTCGGAAAGATATCAGTTTGTCTCTGTGAATGGTTTGTCCTCTGACAAATCAACTGTAAATTTCGGTGTTCCTCAAGGTTCCGTTTTAGGACCACTATTGTTTTCACTATATATTTTACCTCTTGGGGATGTTATTCGAAAACATAATGTTAACTTTCACTGCTATGCGGATGACACACAGCTGTACATCTCAATGAAACATGGTGAAGCCCCAAAATTGCCCTTGCTAGAAGCATGTGTTTCAGACATAAGGAAGTGGATGGCTGCAAACGTTCTACTTTTAAACTCAGACAAAACAGAGATGCTTGTTCTAGGTCCCAAGAAACAAAGAGATCTTCTGTTGAATCTGACAATTAATCTTAATGGTTGTACAGTCGTCTCAAATAAAACTGTGAAGGACCTCGGCGTTACTCTGGACCCTGATCTCTCTTTTGAAGAACATATCAAGACCATTTCAAGGACAGCTTTTTTCCATCTACGTAACATTGCAAAAATCAGAAACTTTCTGTCCAAAAATGATGCAGAAAAATTAATCCATGCTTTTGTCACTTCTAGGTTAGACTACTGCAATGCTCTACTTTCCGGCTACCCGGATAAAGCACTAAATAAACTTCAGTTAGTGCTAAATACGGCTGCTAGAATCCTGACTAGAACCAAAAAATGTTATCATATTACTCCAGTGCTAGCCTCTCTACACTGGCTTCCTGTCAAAGCAAGGTCTGATTTCAAGGTTTTACTGCTAACCTACAAAGCATTACATGGGCTTGCTCCTACCTATCTCTCTGATTTGGTCCTGCCGTACATACCTACACGTACGCTACGGTCACAAGACTCAGGCCTCCTAATTGTCCCTAGAATTTCTAAGCAAACAGCTGGAGGCAGGGCTTTCTCCTATAGAGCTCCATTTTTATGGAACAGTCTGCCTACCCATGTCAGAGACGCAAACTCGGTCTCAACCTTCAAGTCTCTACTGAAGACTCATCTCTTCAGTGGGTCATATGATTGAGTGTAGTCTGGCCCAGGAGTGGGAAGGTGAACGGAAAGGCTCTGGAGCAACGAACCGCCCTTGCTGTCTCTGCCTGGCCGGTTCCCCTCTTTCCACTGGGATTCTCTGCCTCTAACCCTATTACAGGGGCTGAGTCACTGGCTTACTGGGGCTCTCTCATGCCGTCCCTGGAGGGGGTGCGTCACCTGAGTGGGTTGATTCACTTATGTGGTCATCCTGTCTGGGTTGGCGCCCCCCCCCCCCCCTTGGGTTGCGCCGTGTCTGAGGTCTTTGTGGGCTATACTCAGCCTTGTCTCAGGATGGTAAGTTGGTGGTTGAAGATTTCCCTCTAGTGGTGTGGGGGCTGTGCTTTTGCAAAGTGGGTGGGGTTATATCCTTCCTGTTTGGCCCTGTCCGGGGGTGTCCTCGGATGGGGCCACAGTGTCTCCTGACCCATCCTGTCTCAGCCTCCAGTATTTATGCTGCAGTAGTTTATGTGTCGGGGGGCTAGGGTCAGTTTATTATATCTGGAGTACTTCTCCTGTCCTATTCGGTGTCCTGTGTGAATCTAAGTGTGCGTTCTCTAATTCTCTCCTTCTCTCTTTCTTTCTCTCTCTCGGAGGACCTGAGCCCTAGGACCATGCCCCAGGACTACCTGACATGATGACTCCTTGCTGTCCCCAGTCCACCTGGCCGTGCTGCTGCTCCAGTTTCAACTGTTCTGCCTTATTATTATTCGACCATGCTGGTCATTTATGAACATTTGAACATCTTGACCATGTTCTGTTATAATCTCCACCCGGCACAGCCAGAAGAGGACTGGCCATCCCACATATGCTCTCTCTAATTCTCTTTTTCTTTCTCTCTCTCGGAGGACCTGAGCCCCTAGGACCATGCCCCAGGAATACCTGACATGATGACTCCTTGCTGTCCCCAGTCCACCTGACTGTGCTGCTGCTCCAGTTTCAACTGTTCTGCCTTATTATTAATCGACCATGCTGGTCATTTATGAACATTTGAACATCTTGGCCACGTTCTGTTATAATGTCCACCCGGCACAGCCAGAAGAGGACTGGCCACCCCACATAGCCTGGTTCCTCTCTAGGTTTCTTCCTAGGTTTTGGCCTTTCTAGGGAGTTTTTCCTAGCCACCGTGCTTCTACACCTGCATTGCTTGCTGTTTGGGGTTTTAGGCTGGGTTTCTGTACAGCACTTTGAGATATCAGCTGATGTACGAAGGGCTATATGAATAAATTTGATTTGATTTGATCCTTAACCCCTAACCCCTACACTACAGAACAGTCCATGTCCCTAACCCCTACACTACAGAACAGTACATGTCCTTAACACCTAACCCCTACACTACAGAACAGTCCATGTCCCTAACCCCGACACCACAGAACAGTCCATGTCCCTAACCCCGACACAACAAAACAGTCCATCTCCCTAACCCCTACATCACAGAACAGTCCATGTCCCTAACCCCTACACCACAGAACAGTCAACGCCCCTAACCCCAAATCCCTACACCACAGAACAGTCCATGTCCCTAACCCCTACACCACAGAACAGTCCATGTTCCTAACCCCTACACCACAGAACAGAACATGTCCCTAACCCCAAATCCCTACACCACAGAACGGTACATGTCCTTAACCCCTATCCACTACACCACAGAACAGTCCATGTCCCTAACCCCTACATCACTGAACAGAACATGTCCCTAACCCCAAATCCCTACACCACAGAACGGTTCATGTCCCTAAACCCTACACCACAGAACAGTCAACGTCCCTAACCCCAAATCCCTACACCACAGAACAGTCCATGTCCCTAACCCCTACACCACAGAACAGTCCATGTTCCTAACCCCTACACCACAGAACAGTCCATGTCCCTAACCCCTACACCACAAAACAGTCCATGTCCCTAACCCCTACATCACAGAACAGTCCATGTCACTAACCCCTAACCCCTACACCACAGAACAGTCCATTTCCCTAACTCCTACACTACAGAACACTCCATGTCTCTAACCACTACACTATAGAACAGTACATGTCCCTAACCCAAACACCACAGAAAAGTCAATTTCCCTAACTCCTACACTACAGAACAGTCCATGTCTCTAACCACTACACTACAGAACAGTACATGTCCCTGACCCCTACACCACAGAACAGTCCATGTCCCTGAGCGTACAGCACAGAACAGACATTGTCCCTAACCCCTACACTACAGAACAGTACATGTCCTTAACACCTAACCCCTACACTACAGAACAGTCCATGTCCCTAACCCCTACACTACAGAACAGTACATGTCCATGTCCCTAACCCCTACACTACAGAACAGTCCATGTCCCTAACCCCTACACCACAGAACAGTCCATGTCCCTAACCCAAAAACTACAGAACAGTCCATGTCACTAACCCAAACACTACAGAACAGTCCATGTCACTAACCCAAGCACCACAGAACAGTCAATTTCCCTAACCCCTACATCACAGAACAGTCCATGTCCCTAACCCCTACACCACAGAACAGTCAACGCCCCTAACCCCAAATCCCTACACCACAGAATAGTCCATGTCCCTAACCCCTACACCACAGAACAGTCCATGTTCCTAACCCCTACACCACAGAACAGGACATGTCCCTAACCCCAAATCCCTACACCACAGAACGGTACATGTCCTTAACCCCTATCCACTACACCACAGAACAGTCCATGTCCCTAACCCCTACATCACTGAACAGAACATGTCCCTAACCCCAAATCCCTACACCACAGAACGGTTCATGTCCCTAAACCCTACACCACAGAACAGTCAACGTCCCTAACCCCAAATCCCTACACCACAGAACAGTCCATGTCCCTAACCCCTACACCACAGAACAGTCCATGTTCCTAACCCCTACACCACAGAACAGTCCATGTCCCTAACCCCTACACCACAAAACAGTCCATGTCCCTAACCCCTACATCACAGAACAGTCCATGTCACTAACCCCTAACCCCTACACCACAGAACAGTCCATTTCCCTAACTCCTACACTACAGAACACTCCATGTCTCTAACCACTACACTATAGAACAGTACATGTCCCTAACCCAAACACCACAGAAAAGTCAATTTCCCTAACTCCTACACTACAGAACAGTAAATGTCTCTAACCACTACACTACAGAACAGTACATGTCCCTGACCCCTACACCACAGAACAGTCCATGTCCCTGAGCGTACAGCACAGAACAGACATTGTCCCTAACCCCTACACTACAGAACAGTACATGTCCTTAACACCTAACCCCTACACTACAGAACAGTCCATGTCCCTAACCCCTACACTACAGAACAGTACATGTCCATGTCCCTAACCCCTACACTACAGAACAGTCCATGTCCCTAACCCCTACACCACAGAACAGTCCATGTCCCTAACCCAAAAACTACAGAACAGTCCATGTCACTAACCCAAACACTACAGAACAGTCCATGTCACTAACCCAAGCACCACAGAACAGTCAATTTCCCTAACTCCTACACTACAGAACAGTCCATGTCCCTAACCCCAAATCCCTACACACCAGAACGGTCCATGTCCCTAACCCAAACACTACATAACAGTCCATGTCAATAACCCAAACACTACAGAACAGTCCATGTCACTAACCCAAGCACCACAGAACAGTCAATTTCCCTAACTCCTACACTACAGAACAGTCCA
Organism: Oncorhynchus mykiss; assembly: GCF_057628025.1. NCBI lineage: Eukaryota > Metazoa > Chordata > Actinopteri > Salmoniformes > Salmonidae > Oncorhynchus > Oncorhynchus mykiss. The sequence goes on along the minus strand of NC_143025.1, from coordinate 72,351,312 downwards.
TGTCTCTAACCACTACACTACAGAACAGTACATGTCCCGAACCCCGACACCACAGAACAGTCCATGTTCCTAACTCCTACACTACAGAACAGTTGTGTCCTTAACACCTACACTACAGAACAGTACATGTCCTTAACCTCTAACCCCTACACTACAGAACAGTCCATGTCCCTAACCCCTACACTACAGAACAGTACATGTCCCTAACACCTACACCAGAGAACAGTCCATGTCCTTAACCCCTACAGTACATAACAGTCCATGTCACTAACCCCTAACCCCTACACTAGAGAACAGTCCATGTCCCTAACCCCTACACTAGAGAACAGTCCATGTCCCTAACCCATACACTAGAGAACAGTCCATGTCCCTAACCCCTACACTACAGAACAGTCCATGTTGCTAACCCCTACACTACAGAACAGTCCATGTCCCTAACCCCTACACTACAGAACAGTCCATGTCCCTAACCCCTACACTACAGAACAGTCCATGTCCCTAACCCCTACACTAGAGAACAGTCCATGTCCCTAACCCATACACTACAGAACAGTCCATGACCCTAACCCCTACAGTAGAGAACAGTCCATGTCCCTAACACCTAACCCCTACATTACAGAACAGTCCATGTCCCTAACCCCTACACTACAGAACAGTACATGTCCCTAACTCCTACACCACAGCACAGTCCATGTCCCTAACCCCTAACCCCTACATTACAGAACAGTCCATGTCCCTAACCCCTACACTACAGAACAGTCCATGTCCCTAACCCCTACACTATAGAACAGTCCTTGTCCCTAACACCTATACCAGAGAACAGTCCATGTCTCTAACCCCTACACTACATAACAGTCCATGGCCCTAACCCCTAACCCCTAACCCTACACTACATAACAGTCCATGCCCCGAACCCCTAACCCCTACACCAGAGAACAGTCCATGCCCCTAACCCTACACTACATAACAGTCCATGCCCCGAACCCCTAACCCCTACACTACAGACAGGTCCATGTCCCTTGCCCCTACACTACAGAACAGTCAATGTCCCTAACTCCTACCCTACAGAACAGTCCATATCCCAAACACCTAACCCATACACTACAGAACTGTCCATGTCCCTAACTCCAACACTACAGAACAGTCCGTCTCTGCAACCCCTAACCCCTACACTACAGAACAGTATATGTCCCTAACCCCTTAACCCTACACTACAGAACAGTCCATGTCCCTAACCCCTAACCCCTACGCTACAGAACAGTCCATGTCCATGTCCCGAACCCATACACTACAGAACTGTCCATGTCCCTAACCCCTAACCCCTTACCCCTACACTACAGAACTGTCCATGTCCCTAACCCCTAACCCCTACACTACAGAACAGTCCATGTCTGTAATCCTTAACCCCTACACTACAGAACAGTCCATGTCCCTAACCCCTACCATACAGAACAGTCCATGTACCTAACTCCTACACTACAGAACAGTCCATGTCCCTAACCCCTAACCCCTACCCTACAGAACAGTCCATGTACCTAACCCCTACCCTACAGAACAGTCCATATCCCTAACTCCTACACTACAGAATAGTCCATGTCTGTAACCCCTAACGCCTACACTACAGAACAGTCCATGTTCCTAAACCCTACCCTACAGAACATTCCATGTCCCTAACTCCTACACTACAGAACAGTCCATGTCCCTAACCCCTAACCCCTACCCTACAGAACAGTCCATGTCCCTAAACCCTACCCTACAGAACATTCCATGTCCCTAATCCCTACCCTACAGAACAGTCCATGTCCCTAACTCCTACACCACAGCACAGTCCATGTCCCTAACCCCTAACCCCTACATTACAGAACAGTCCATGTCCCTAACCCCTACACTACAGAACAGTCCATGTCCCTAACCCCTACACTATAGAACAGTCCTTGTCCCTAACACCTATACCAGAGAACAGTCCATGTCTCTAACCCCTACACTACATAACAGTCCATGGCCCTAACCCCTAACCCCTAACCCTACACTACATAACAGTCCATGCCCCGAACCCCTAACCCCTACACCAGAGAACAGTCCATGCCCCTAACCCTACACTACATAACAGTCCATGCCCCGAACCCCTAACCCCTACACTACAGACAGGTCCATGTCCCTTGCCCCTACACTACAGAACAGTCAATGTCCCTAACTCCTACCCTACAGAACAGTCCATATCCCAAACACCTAACCCATACACTACAGAACTGTCCATGTCCCTAACTCCAACACTACAGAACAGTCCGTCTCTGCAACCCCTAACCCCTACACTACAGAACAGTATATGTCCCTAACCCCTTAACCCTACACTACAGAACAGTCCATGTCCCTAACCCCTAACCCCTACGCTACAGAACAGTCCATGTCCATGTCCCGAACCCATACACTACAGAACTGTCCATGTCCCTAACCCCTAACCCCTTACCCCTACACTACAGAACTGTCCATGTCCCTAACCCCTAACCCCTACACTACAGAACAGTCCATGTCTGTAATCCTTAACCCCTACACTACAGAACAGTCCATGTCCCTAACCCCTACCATACAGAACAGTCCATGTACCTAACTCCTACACTACAGAACAGTCCATGTCCCTAACCCCTAACCCCTACCCTACAGAACAGTCCATGTACCTAACCCCTACCCTACAGAACAGTCCATATCCCTAACTCCTACACTACAGAACAGTCCATGTCTGTAACCCCTAACGCCTACACTACAGAACAGTCCATGTTCCTAAACCCTACCCTACAGAACATTCCATGTCCCTAACTCCTACACTACAGAACAGTCCATGTCCCTAACCCCTAACCCCTACCCTACAGAACAGTCCATGTCCCTAAACCCTACCCTACAGAACATTCCATGTCCCTAATCCCTACCCTACAGAACAGTCCATGTCCCTAACTCCTACACTACAGAACAGTCCATGTCCCTAACCCCTACACTATAGAACAGTCCATGTCCCTAACTCCGACCCTACAGAACAGTCCATGTCCCTAACACCTAACCCCTACATTACATAACAGTACATGTCCCTAACCCCTACACTACAGAACAGTCCATGTCCCTAACTCCTACACTACTGAACAGTCCATGTCCCCAACCCCTAACCCCTACATTACACAACAGTCCATGTCCCTAACCCCTACACTATAGAACAGTCCATGTCCCTAACCCCTACACTATAGAACAGTCCATGTCCCTAACCCCTACACTACAGAACAGTCCATGTCCCTAACCCCTACACTATAGAACAGTCCATGTCCCTAAGCCCTACACCACAAAACAGTCCATGTCCCTAATCCCTACACCACATAACAGTCCATGTCCCTAACACCTACACCAGAGAACAGTCCATGTCCCTAACACCTACACTACATGACAATCCATGCCCCGAACCCCTAACCCCTACACCAGAGAACAGTCCAGGTCCCAAACCCCTTTCTCTGACACTACAGAACAGTCCATGTCCCTAACCCCTACACTCATAACAGTCCATCTCTCTAACCTCTAACCCCTACACTACAGAACAGTCCATGTCCCTAACCCATACACTACAGAACAGTCCATGTCCCTAACCCCTACACTAGAGAACAGTCCATGTCCCTAAACCCTACAGTACATAACTGGCCATGTCCCTAATCCCTAAACCCTACAGTACAGAACAGTCTATGTCCCTAACCCCTACAATACAGAGCAGTTCAAGTCCCTAACCCCTAACCCCTACTCTACAGAACAGTCCAAGTCCCTAACCCCTACACTACACAACAGTCCATGTCCCTAACACTTACACTACAGAACAGTCCATGTCCCTAACACCTAACCCCTACACTACAGAACAGTCCATGTCCCCAACCCCTTACCCCTACATTACACAACAGTCCATGTCCCTAACCCCTACACTATAGAACAGTCCATGTCCCTAACCCCTACACTATAGAACAGTCCATGTCCCTAACCCCTACACTACAGAACAGTCCATGTCCCTAACCCCTACACTATAGAACAGTCCATGTCCCTAAGCCCTACACCACAAAACAGTCCATGTCCCTAATCCCTACACCACATAACAGTCCATGTCCCTAACACCTACACCAGAGAACAGTCCATGTCCCTAACACCTACACTACATGACAATCCATGCCCCGAACCCCTAACCCCTACACCAGAGAACAGTCCAGGTCCCAAAACCCTTTCCCTGACACTACAGAACAGTCCATGTCCCTAACCCCTACACTCATAAGAGTCCATCTCTCTAACCTCTAACCCCTACACTACAGAACAGTCCATGTCCCTAACCCATACACTACAGAACAGTCCATGTCCCTAACCCCTACACTAGAGAACAGTCCATGTCCCTAAACCCTACAGTACATAACTGGTCATGTCCCTAATCCCTAAACCCTACAGTACAGAACAGTCTATGTCCCTAACCCCTACAATACAGAGCAGTTCAAGTCCCTAACCCCTAACCCCTACTCTACAGAACAGTCCAAGTCCCTAACCCCTACACTACACAACAGTCCATGTCCCTAACACCTACACTACAGAACAGTCCATGTCCCTAACACCTAACCCCTACACTACAGGACAGTCCATGTCCCTAACCCCTAACCCCTAACCCCTGCACTACAGAACAGTCCATGTCCCTAACACCGAACCTCTACACTACAGAACAGTCCATTTCCCTAACCCAAACACTATAGAACAGTCCATGTCCCTAACCCCTACACCACAGAACAGTCCATGTCCCTTACCCACACACTACAGAACAGTCCATGTCCCTAACCCCTAACCCCTAACCCCTAAATTACAGAACAGTGCATGTCCCTAACCCTGACACTACAGAACTGTCCATGTCCCTAACCCCTACACTACTGAACTGTCTATGTCCCTAACACCTAACCCTTACACTACAGACAGGTCCATGTCCCTAACCCCTACACTAGAGAACAGTCCATGTCCCTGACCCCTACACCACAGAACAGTCCATGTCCCTGAGCGTACAGCACAGAACAGACCATGTCCCTAACCCCTACACTACAGAACAGTAAATGTCCTTAACACCTAACCCCTACACTACAGAACAGTCCATGTCCCTAACCCCTACACTACAGAAAGTACATGTCCATGTCCCTAACCCATACACTACAGAACAGTCCATGTCCCTAACCCCTACACCACAGAAGAGTCAATGTCCCTAACCTTTAACCCTTACACAACAGAAAGGTCAACGTCCTTCACCCCTAACCCCTAAACCACAGAAGAGTCCATGTCCCTAACCCCTAACCCCTACACCACAGAACAATTCATGTCCCTTACTTTTACACCACATAACAGTCCATATCCCTAACACCTACACTACAGAACATTCCACGTCCCTAACCCCTACACCACAGAACAGTCCATGTTCCTAACCCCTAACCCCTACACCACAGAACAGTCCATGTCCCTAACACCTAACACCTACACCGCAGAACAGTCCATGTCCCTAACCCCTACACTACAGAACTGTCCATGTTCCTAACCCCTAAACCACGGAACAGCCCAAGTCCCTAACCCCTACACTACAGAACAGTTGTGTCCTTAACACCTACACTACAGAACAGTACATGTCCTTAACCTCTAACCCCTAAACTACAGAACAGTCCATGTCCCTAACCCCTACACTACAGAACAGTACATGTCCCTAACCCATACACTACAGAACAGTCCATGTCCCTAACCCCTACACTAGAGAACAGTCCATGTCCCTAAACCCTACAGTACATAACTGGTCATGTCCCTAATCCCTAAACCCTACAGTACAGAACAGTCTATGTCCCTAACCCCTACAATACAGAGCAGTTCAAGTCCCTAACCCCTAACCCCTACTCTACAGAACAGTCCAAGTCCCTAACCCCTACACTACACAACAGTCCATGTCCCTAACACCTACACTACAGAACAGTCCATGTCCCTAACACCTAACCCCTACACTACAGGACAGTCCATGTCCCTAACCCCTAACCCCTAACCCCTGCACTACAGAACAGTCCATGTCCCTAACACCGAACCTCTACACTACAGAACAGTCCATTTCCCTAACCCAAACACTATAGAACAGTCCATGTCCCTAACCCCTACACCACAGAACAGTCCATGTCCCTTACCCACACACTACAGAACAGTCCATGTCCCTAACCCCTAACCCCTAACCCCTAAATTACAGAACAGTGCATGTCCCTAACCCTGACACTACAGAACTGTCCATGTCCCTAACCCCTACACTACTGAACTGTCTATGTCCCTAACACCTAACCCTTACACTACAGACAGGTCCATGTCCCTAACCCCTACACTAGAGAACAGTCCATGTCCCTGACCCCTACACCACAGAACAGTCCATGTCCCTGAGCGTACAGCACAGAACAGACCATGTCCCTAACCCCTACACTACAGAACAGTAAATGTCCTTAACACCTAACCCCTACACTACAGAACAGTCCATGTCCCTAACCCCTACACTACAGAAAGTACATGTCCATGTCCCTAACCCATACACTACAGAACAGTCCATGTCCCTAACCCCTACACCACAGAAGAGTCAATGTCCCTAACCTTTAACCCTTACACAACAGAAAGGTCAACGTCCTTCACCCCTAACCCCTAAACCACAGAAGAGTCCATGTCCCTAACCCCTAACCCCTACACCACAGAACAATTCATGTCCCTTACTTTTACACCACATAACAGTCCATATCCCTAACCCCTACACCACAGAACAGTCCATGTTCCTAACCCCTAACCCCTACACCACAGAACAGTCCATGTCCCTAGACCCTACACCGCAGAACAGTCCATGTCCCTAACACCTAACACCTACACCGCAGAACAGTCCATGTCCCTAACCCCTACACTACAGAACTGTCCATGTTCCTAACCCCTAAACCACAGAACAGCCCAAGTCCCTAACCCCTACACTACAGAACAGTTGTGTCCTTAACACCTACACTACAGAACAGTACATGTCCTTAACCTCTAACCCCTACACTACAGAACAGTCCATGTCCCTAACCCCTACACTACAGAACAGTACATGTCCTTAACACCCAACCCCTACACTACAGAAAAGTTCATGTCCCTAACCCCTACACTACAGAACAGAACATGTCCTTAAGCACTAACCCCTACACTACAGAACAGTACATGTCCCTAACCCCTAACCCCTACACAACAGAAAAGTCCACGTCCTTAACCCCTAACCCCTACACCACAGAAGAGTCCATGTCCCCAACCCCTAACCCCTACACCACAGAACAATCCATGTCCCTTACTTTTACACTACAGAACAGTCCATGTCCCTAATCTCTACACTACAGAACATTCCATGTCCCTAACCCCTAACCCCTGCTCTACAGAAAAGTCCATATCCCTAACCCCTACACCACAAAACAGTCCATGTTCCTAACTCCTAACCCCTACACCACAGAACAGTTCATGTCCCTAACCCCTACACTACAGAACAGTACATGTCCTTAACACCTAACCCCTACACTACAGAACAGTCCATGACCCTAACCCCTACACTAGAGAACAGTCCATGTCCCTAACCCCTAACACTTACACTAGAGAACAGTCCATGTCCATAACCCCTACACTACAGAACAGTCCATGTTGCTAAACCCTACACTACAGAACAGTCCATGTCCCTAACCCCTACACTACAGAACAGTCCATGTCCCTAACCCCTACACTACAGAACAGTCCATGTCCCTAACCTCTACACTAGAGAACAGTCCATGTCCCTAACCCATACACTGCAGAACAGTCCATGACCCTAACCCCTACAGTAGAGAACAGTCCATGTCCCTAACACCTAACCCCTACATTACAGTACAGTCCATCTCCCTAACCCCTACACTACAGAACAGTACATGTCATTAACTCCTACACCACAACACAGTCCATGTCCCTAACCCCTAACCCCTACATTACAGAACAGTCCATGTCCCTAACCCCTACACTACAGAACAGTCCATGTCCCTAACCCCTACACTATAGAACAGTCCATGTCCCTAACACCTACACCAGAGAACAGTCCATGTCCCTAACCCCTACAGTACATAACAGTCCATGTCACTAACCCCTAACCCCTACACTAGAGAACAGTCCATGTCCCTAACCCCTACACTAGAGAACAGTCCATGTCCCTAACCCATACACTACAGAACAGTCCATGTCCCTAACCCCTACTCTACAGAACAGTCCATGTCCCTAACCCATACACTACAGAACAGTCCATGACCCTAACCCCTACACTAGAGAACAGTCCATGTCCCTAACCCCTAACACTTACACTAGAGAACAGTCCATGTCCCTAACCCCTACACTACAGAACAGTCCATGTCGCTAACCCCTACACTACAGAACAGTCCATGTCCCTAACCCCTACACTACAGAACAGTCCATGTCCCTAACCCCTACACTACAGAACAGTCCATGTCCCTAACCCCTACACTACAGAACAGTCCATGTCCCTAACCCCTACACTAGAGAACAGTCCATGTCCCTAACCCATACACTACAGGACAGTCCATGACCCTAACCCCTACAGTAGAGAACAGTCCATGTCCCTAACACCTAACCCCTACATTACAGAACAGTCCATGTCCCTAACCCCTACACTACAGAACAGTACATGTCCCTAACTCCTACACCACAGCACAGTCCATGTCCCTAACCCCTAACCCCTACATTACAGAACAGTCCATGTCCCTAACCCCTACACTACAGAACAGTCCATGTCCCTAACCCCTACACTATAGAACAGTCCTTGTCCCTAACACCTACACCAGAGAACAGTCCATGTCTCTAACCCCTACACTACATAACAGTCCATGGCCCTAACCCCTAACCCCTAACCCTACACTACATAACAGTCCATGCCCCGAACCCCTAACCCCTACACCAGAGAACAGTCCATGCCCCTAACCCTACACTACATAACAGTCCATGCCCCGAACCCCTAACCCCTAGACTACAGACAGGTCCATGTCCCTTGCCCCTACACTACAGAACAGTCAATGTCCCTAACTCCTACCCTACAGAACAGTCCATATCCCAAACACCTAACCCATACACTACAGAACTGTCCATGTCCCTAACTCCAACACTACAGAACAGTCCGTCTCTGCAACCCCTAACCCCTACACTACAGAACAGTCTATGTCCCTAACCCCTTAACCCTACACTACAGAACAGTCCATGTCCCTAACCCCTAACCCCTACGCTACAGAACAGTCCATGTCCATGTCCCGAACCCATACACTACAGAACTGTCCATGTCCCTAACCCCTAACCCCTTACCCCTACACTACAGAACTGTCCATGTCCCTAACCCCTAACCCCTACACTACAGAACAGTCCATGTCTGTAATCCTTAACCCCTACACTACAGAACAGTCCATGTCCCTAACCCCTACCCTACAGAACAGTCCATGTACCTAACTCCTACACTACAGAACAGTCCATGTCCCTAACCCCTAACCCCTACCCTACAGAACAGTCCATGTACCTAACCCCTACCCTACAGAACAGTCCATATCCCTAACTCCTACACTACAGAACAGTCCATGTCTGTAACCCCTAACGCCTACACTACAGAACAGTCCATGTTCCTAAACCCTACCCTACAGAACATTCCATGTCCCTAACTCCTACACTACAGAACAGTCCATGTCCCTAACCCCTAACCCCTACCCTACAGAACAGTCCATGTCCCTAAACCCTACCCTACAGAACATTCCATGTCCCTAATCCCTACCCTACAGAACAGTCCATGTCCCTAACCCCTACACTATAGAACAGTCCATGTCCCTAACTCCGACCCTACAGAACAGTCCATGTCCCTAACACCTAACCCCTACATTACATAACAGTACATGTCCCTAACCCCTACACTACAGAACAGGCCATGTCCCTAACTCCTACACTACAGAACAGTCCATGTCCCCAACCCCTAACCCCTACATTACACAACAGTCCATGTCCCTAACCCCTACACTATAGAACAGTCCATGTCCCTAACCCCTACACTATAGAACAGTCCATGTCCCTAACCCCTACACTACAGAACAGTCCATGTCCCTAACCCCTACACTATAGAACAGTCCATGTCCCTAAGCCCTACACCACAAAACAGTCCATGTCCCTAATCCCTACACCACATAACAGTCCATGTCCCTAACACCTACACCAGAGAACAGTCCATGTCCCTAACACCTACACTACATGACAATCCATGCCCCGAACCCCTAACCCCTACACCAGAGAACAGTCCAGGTCCCAAACCCCTTTCCCTGACACTACAGAACAGTCCATGTCCCTAACCCCTACACTCATAACAGTCCATCTCTCTAACCTCTAACCCCTACACTACAGAACAGTCCATGTCCCTAACCCATACACTACAGAACAGTCCATGTCCCTAACCCCTACACTAGAGAACAGTCCATGTCCCTAAACCCTACAGTACATAACTGGCCATGTCCCTAATCCCTAAACCCTACAGTACAGAACAGTCTATGTCCCTAACCCCTACAATACAGAGCATTTCAAGTCCCTAACCCCTAACCCCTACTCTACAGAACAGTCCAAGTCCCTAACCCCTACACTACACAACAGTCCATGTCCCTAACACCTACACTACAGAACAGTCCATGTCCCTAACACCTAACCCCTACACTACAGGACAGTCCATGTCCCTAACCCCTAACCCCTGCACTACAGAACAGTCCATGTCCCTAACACCGAACCTCTACACTACAGAACAGTCCATGTCCCTAACCCATACACTATAGAACAGTCCATGTCCCTAACCCCTAACCCCTACACTAGAGAACAGTCCATGTCCCTAACCCCTACAGTACATAACAGTCCATGTCCCTAACACCTAACCCCTACAGTACAGAACAGTCCATGTCCCTAACCCCTAAACCCTACACTAGAGAACAGTCCATGTCCCTAACCCCTACAGTACATAACAGTCCATGTCCCTCACACTTAACCTCTGCACTACAGAACAGTCCAAGTCCCTAACCCATAAACAACAGAACACTCCATGTCCTTAACCCCTACACCACAGAACAGTCCATGTCCCTTACCCCCACACTACAGAACAGTCCATGTCCCTAACCCCTAACCCCTAAATTACAGAACAGTCCATGTCCCTAACCCTGACACTACAGAACTGTCCATGTCCCTAACCCCTACACTACAGAACTGTCTATGTCCCTAACACCTAACCCCTACACTAAAGACAGGTCCATGTCCCTAGCCCCTGCACTACAGAACAGTCAATTTCCCTAACCCCTACTCTACATAACAGTCCATGTCGATGTCCCTAACCCCTAACCCATACACCACATAACTTTCCATGTCCCTAACCCCTTATCCCTTCACTACAGAATAGTCCATGTCCCTAACCCATAACCCCTCCACTACAGAACAGTCCATGTCCCGAACCCCTACAGTAAATAACAGTCCATGTCCCTAACCCATACACTACAGAACAGTCCATGTTCCTAACCCCTTCACTAGAGAACAGTCCATGTCCCGAACCTCTACAGTAAATAACAGTCCATGTCCCTGACCCCTAACACATACACTACAGAACAGTCCATGTCCCTAACCCCTACAGTACAGAACAGCTCAAGTCCCTAACTCCTAACCCCTACTCTACAGAACAGTCCAAGTCCCTAACCCCTACACTACAGAACAGTCCATGTCCCTAACACCTACACTATAGAACAGTCCATGTCCCTAACACCTAACCCCTACACTACAGAACAGTCCATGTCCCTAACCCATACACTACATAACAGTCCATGCCCCTAACCCATACACCACAGAACATTCCATGTCCCTAACACCCTTACCCCTTCACTACAGAACAGTCCATGTCCCTAACCCCTACACTACGGAACAGTCCATGTCCCTAACACCTAACCCCTACACTACAGACAGGTCCATGTCCCTAGCCCCTCCACTACAGAACAGTCCATTTCCCTAACCCCTACACAACAGAACAGTCCATGTCCCTAACCTCTAACCCCTACCCTACAGAACAGTCCATGTTCCTAACCCCTACACTACGGAACAGTCCATGTACCTAACACCTAACCCCTACACTACAGAACAGTCCATGTCCCTAACCCATACACTACATTACAGTCCATGTCCCTAATCCCTACACTACAGAACAGTCCATGTCCCTAACCCCTACACTACATAACAGTCCATGTCCCTAACCCCTAACCCCTATCCCCTACACTACAGAACAGTCCATGTCCCTAACCCCTAACCCCTAACCCCTAACCCCTACACTAGAGAACAGTCCATGTCCCTAACCCTTACACTACAGAACAGTCCATGTCCCTAACCCCTAACCCCTACACTAGAGAACAGTCCATGTCCCTAACCCCTACACTACAGAACAGTCCATGTCCGTAACCCCTACACTAAATAACAGTACATGTCCCTAACCCCTAACTCCTAACCCCTAACCCCTAAACTACTTAACTGTCCATGTCCTTAACCCCTAAACCCTACCCTACAGAACTGTCTATGTCCCTAACACCTAACCCCTACACTACAGACAGGTTCATGTCCCTATCCCCTCCACTACAGAACAGTCCATTTCGCTAACCCCTACACTACAGAACAGTCCATGTCCCTAACCTCTAACCCCTACACTACATAACAGTCCATGTCGATGTCCCTAACCCCTAACCGATACACCACGGAACTTTCCATGTCCCTAACCCCTTACCCCTTCACTACAGAACAGTCCATGTCACTAACCCCTAACCCATACACCACGGAACTTTCCATGTCCCTAACCCCTTACCCCTTCACTACGGAACAGTCCATGTCACTAACCACTAATCCCTTCACTACAGAACAGTCCATGTCACTAACCCCTAACCCCTACACTACAGAACAGTCCATGTCTCAAACCCTTAACCCCTACACTACAGAACAGTCCATGTCCGTAACCCATAACCTCTAAACTACAGAACAGTCCATGTCACTAACCCCTAACCCCTACACTACAGAACAGTCCATGTCTCAAACCCTTAACCCCTACACTACAGAACAGTCCATGTTCCTAACCCCTACACTACAGAACAGTCCATGTCCCTAACCCATTCACTACAGAACAGTCCATGTCCCTAACCCCTAACCCCTGCACTACAGAACAGTCCATGTCCCTAACACCGAACCTCTACACTACAGAACAGTCCATGTCCCTAACCCATTCAGTACAGAACAGTCCATGTCCCTAACCCCTAACCTCTACACTACAGAACAGTCCATGTCCCTAAACCATACACTACAGAACTGTCTACATCCCTAACCCCTATACAATAGAACAGTCCATGTCCCTAACCCCTACACTACAGAACTGTAGAGAACAGTCCATGTCCCTAATCCCTACAGTACATAACAGTCCATGTCCCTAACCCCTAACCCCTACTCTACAGAACAGTCCAAGTGCCTAACCCCTACACTATAGAACAGTCCATGTCCCTAACACCTACACTACAGAACAGTCCATGTCACTAACACCTAACCCCTACACTACAGAACAGTCCATGTCCGTAACCCCTACACTAAATAACAGTACATGTCCCTAACCCCTAACTCCTAACCCCTAACCCCTACACTACAGAACTGTCCATGTCCTTAACCCCTAACCCCTACCCTACAGAACTGCCTATGTCCCTAACACCTAACCCCTACACTACAGACAGGTCCATGTCCCTAGCCCCTCCACTACAGAACAGTCCATTTCCCTAACCCCTACACAACAGAACAGTCCATGTCCCTAACCTCTAACCCCTGCCCTACAGAACAGTCCATGTTCCTAACACCTACACTACGGAACAGTCCATGTACCTAACACCTAACCCATACACTACATTACAGTCCATGTCCCTAACCCCTACACTACAGAACAGTCCATGTCCCTAACCCCTACACTACATAACAGTCCATGTCCCTAAACCCTAACCCCTATCCCCTACACTACAGAACAGTCCATGTCCCTAACCCCTAACCCCTAACCCCTACACTAGAGAACAGTCCATTTCCCTAACCCTTACACTACAGAACAGTCCATGTCCCTAACCCCTAACCCCTATCCCCTACACTACAGAACAGTACATGTCCCTAACCCCTAACCCCTACACTAGAGAACAGTCCATGTCCCTAACCCCTACACTACAGAACAGTCCATGTCCGTAACCCCTACACTAAATAACAGTACATGTCCCTAACCCCTAACTCCTAACCCCTAACCCCTACACTACTTAACTGTCCATGTCCTTAACCCCTAAACCCTAACCTACAGAACTGTCTATGTCCCTAACACCTAACCCCTACACTACAGACAGGTCCATGTCCCTAGCCCCTCCACTACAGAACAGTCCATTTCCCTAACCCCTACACTACAGAACAGTCCATGTCCCTAACCTCTAACCCCTACACTACATAACAGTCCATGTCTCAAACCCTTAACCCCTACACTACAGAACAGTCCATGTTCCTAACCCCTACACTACAGAACAGTCCATGTCCCTAACCCATTCACTACAGAACAGTCCATGTCCCTAACCCCTAACCCCTGCACTACAGAACAGTCCATGTCCCTAACACCGAACCTCTACACTACAGAACAGTCCATGTCCCTAACCCATTCACTACAGAACAGTCCATGTCCCTAACCCCTAACCTCTACACTACAGAACAGTCCATGTCCCTAACCCATACACTACAGAACTGTCTACATCCCTAACCCCTATACAATAGAACAGTCCATAACCCTAACCCCCACACTACAGAACAGTCCATGTCCATGTCCCTAACCCCTACACTACAGAACTGTAGAGAACAGTCCATGTCCCTAACCCCTACAGTACATAACAGTCCATGTCCCTAACCCCTAACCCCTACTCTACAGAACAGTCCAAGTGCCTAACCCCTACACTACAGAACAGTCCATGTCCCTAACACCTACACTACAGAACAGTCAATGTCACTAACACCTAACCCCTACACTACAGAACAGTCCATGTCCCTAACCCCTACACTAGAGAACAGTCCATGTCCCTAACCCCTACAGTACATAACAGTCCATGTCACTAACCCCTAACCCCTACACTAGAGAACAGTCCATGTCCCTAACCCCTACTCTACAGAACAGTCCATGTCCCTAACCCATACACTACAGAACAGTCCATGTCCCTAACCCCTACACTAGAGAACAGTCCATGTCCCTAACCCATACACTTCAGAACAGTCCATGACCCTAACCCCTACAGTAGAGAACAGTCCATGACCCTAACCCCTACAGTAGAGAACAGTCCATGTCCCTAACCCCTACAGTACATAACAGTCCATGTCACTAACCCCTAACCCCTACTCTACAGAACAGTCCATGTCCCTAACCCATACACTACAGAACAGTCCATGACCCTAACCCCTACACTAGAGAACAGTCCATGTCCCTAACCCTTAACACTTACACTAGAGAACAGTCCATGTCCCTAACCCCTAACCCCTACTCTACAGAACAGTCCAAGTGCCTAACCCCTACACTACAGAACAGTCCATGTCCCTAACACCTACACTACAGAACAGTCCATGTCACTAACACCTAACCCCTACACTACAGAACAGTCCATGTCCCTAACCCCTACACTAGAGAACAGTCCATGTCCCTAACCCCTACAGTACATAACAGTCCATGTCACTAACCCCTAACCCCTACACTAGAGAACAGTCCATGTCCCTAACCCCTACACTAGAGAACAGTCCATGTCCCTAACCCATACACTACAGAACAGTCCATGTCCCTAACCCATACACTACAGAACAGTCCATGACCCTAACCCCTACACTAGAGAACAGTCCATGTCCCTAACCCTTAACACTTACACTAGAGAACAGTCCATGTCCCTAACCCCTACACTACAAAACAGTCCATGTTGCTAACCCCTACACTACAGAACAGTCCATGTCCCTAACCCCTACACTAGAGAACAGTCCATGTCCCTAACCCCTACACTACAGAACAGTCCATGACCCTAACCCCTACACTAGAGAACAGTCCATGTCCCTAACCCTTAACACTTACACTAGAGAACAGTCCATGTCCCTAACCCCTAACCCCTACTCTACAGAACAGTCCAAGTGCCTAACCCCTACACTACAGAACAGTCCATGTCCCTAACACCTACACTACAGAACAGTCCATGTCACTAACACCTAACCCCTACACTACAGAACAGTCCATGTCCCTAACCCCTACACTAGAGAACAGTCCATGTCCCTAACCCCTACAGTACATAACAGTCCATGTCACTAACCCCTAACCCCTACACTAGAGAACAGTCCATGTCCCTAACCCCTACACTAGAGAACAGTCCATGTCCCTAACCCATACACTACAGAACAGTCCATGTCCCTAACCCATACACTACAGAACAGTCCATGACCCTAACCCCTACACTAGAGAACAGTCCATGTCCCTAACCCTTAACACTTACACTAGAGAACAGTCCATGTCCCTAACCCCTACACTACAAAACAGTCCATGTTGCTAACCCCTACACTACAGAACAGTCCATGTCCCTAACCCCTACACTAGAGAACAGTCCATGTCCCTAACCCCTACACTACAGAACAGTCCATGTCCCTAACCCCTACACTACAGAACAGTCCATGTCCGTAACCCCTACACTAAATAACAGTACATGTCCCTAACCCCTAACTCCTAACCCCTAACCCCTACACTACAGAACAGTCCATGTCCGTAACCCCTACACTAAATAACAGTACATGTCCCTAACCCCTAACTCCTAACCCCTAACCCCTACACTACAGAACTGTCCATGTCCTTAACCCCTAACCCCTACCCTACAGAATTGTCTATGTCACTAACACCTAACCCCTACACTACAGACAGGTCCATGTCCCTAGCCCCTCCACTACAGAACAGTCCATTTCCCTAACCCCTACACAACAGAACAGTCCATGTCTCTAACCTCTAACCCCTACCCTACAGAACAGTCCATGTTCCTAACCCCTACACTACGGAACAGTCCATGTCCCTAACACCTAACCCCTACACTACAGAACAGTCCATGTCCCTAACCCATACACTACATTACAGTCCATGTCCCTAACCCCTACTCTACAGAACAGTCCATGTCCCTAACCCCTACACTACATAACAGTCCATGTCCCTAACCCCTAACCCCAATCCCCTACAATACAGAACAGTTCATGTCCCTAACCCCTAACCCCTAACCCCTACACTAGAGAACAGTCCATGTCCCTAACCCTTACACTACAGAACAGTCCATGTCCCTAACCCCTAACCCCTATCCCCTACACTACAGAACAGTACATGTCCCTAACCCCTAACCCCTACACTAGAGAACAGTCCATGTCCCTAACCCCTACACTACAGAACAGTCCATGTCCGTAACCCCTACACTACAGAACAGTCCATGTCCCTAACCCCTACACTACATAACAGTCCATGTCCCTAACCCCTAACCCCTATCCCCTACACTACAGAACAGTCCATGTCCCTAACCCCTAACCCCTAACCCCTACACTAGAGAACAGTCCATGTTCCTAACCCCTACACTACAGAACAGTCCATGTCCCTAACCCATTCACTACAGAACAGTCCATGTCCCTAACCCCTAAACCCTGCACTACAGAACAGTCCATGTCCCTAACACCGAACTTCTACACTACAGAACAGTCCATGTCCCTAACCCATTCACTACATAACAGTCCATGTCCCTAACCCCTAACCTCTACACTACAGAACAGTCCATGTCCCTAACCCATACACTACAGAACTGTCTACATCCCTAACCCCTATACAATAGAACAGTCCATGTCCCTAACCCCCACACTACAGAAGAGTCCATGTCCATGTCCCTAACCCCTACACTACAGAACTGTAGACAACAGTCCATGTCCCTAACCCCTACAGTACATAACAGTCCATGTCCCTAACCCCTACACTACAGAACAGTCCATGTCCCTAACACCTACACTACAGAACAGTCCATGTCACTAACACCTAACCCCTACACTACAGAACAGTCCATGTCCCTAACCCCTACACTAGAGAACAGTCCATGTCCCTAACCCCTACAGTACATAACAGTCCATGTCACTAACCCCTAACCCCTACACTAGAGAACAGTCCATGTCCCTAACCCCTACTCTACAGAACAGTCCATGTCCCTAACCCATACACTACAGAACAGTCCATGACCCTAACCCCTACACTAGAGAACAGTCCATGTCCCTAACCCCTACACTACAGAACAGTCCATGTCCCTAACCCCTACACTAGAGAACAGTCCATGTCCCTAACCCATACACTTCAGAACAGTCCATGACCCTAACCCCTACAGTAGAGAACAGTCCATGACACTAACCCCTACAGTAGAGAACAGTCCATGTCCCTAACCCCTACAGAACATAACAGTCCATGTCACTAACCCCTAACCCCTACACTAGAGAACAGTCCATGTCACTAACCCCTACACTAGAGAACAGTCCATGTCCCTAACCCATACACTACAGAACAGTCCATGTCCCTAACCCCTACTCTACAGAAAAGTCCATGTCCCTAACCCATACACTACAGAACAGTCCATGACCCTAACCACTACACTAGAGAACAGTCCATGTCCCTAACCCCTAACACTTACACTAGAGAACAGTCCATGTCCCTAACCCCTACACTACAGAACAGTCCATGTTGCTAACCCCTACACTACAGAACAGTCCATGTCCCTAACCCCTACACTAGAGAACAGTCCATGTCCCTAACCCCTACACTACAGAACAGTCCATGTCCCTAACCCCTACACTAGAGAACAGTCCATGTCCCTAAACCATACACTACAGAACAGTCCATGACCCTAACCCCTACAGTAGAGAACAGTCCATGACCCTAACCCCTACAGTACATAACAGTCCATGTCCCTAACCCCTAACCCCTACTCTACAGAACAGTCCAAGTGCCTAACCCCTACACTACAGAACAGTCCATGTCCCTAACACCTACACTACAGAACAGTCCATGTCACTAACCCCTAACCCCTACACTACAGAACAGCCCATGTCCCTAGCCCCTACACTAGAGACCAGTCCATGTCCTTAACCCTTACAGTACATAACAGTCCATGTCTCTAACCCCTAACACTTACACTAGAGAACAGTCCATGTCCCTAACCCCTACACTACAGAACATTCCATGTCCGTAACCCCTACACTACAGAACATTCCATGTCCGTAACCCCTACACTAAATAACAGTACATGTCCCTAACCCCTAACTCCTAACCCCTAACCCCTACACTAAATAACAGTACATGTCCCTAACCCCTAATTCCTAACCCCTAACCCCTACCCTACAGAACTGTCTATGTCCCTAACACCTACACTACAGAACAGTCCATGTCACTAACACCTAACCCCTACACTACAGAACAGTCCATGTCCCTAACCCCTACACTAGAGAACAGTCCATGTCCCTAACCCCTACAGTACATAACAGTCCATGTCACTAACCCCTAACCCCTACACTAGAGAACAGTCCATGTCCCTAACCCCTACTCTACAGAACAGTCCATGTCCCTAACCCATACACTACAGAACAGTCCATGACCCTAACCCCTACACTAGAGAACAGTCCATGTCCCTAACCCCTACACTACAGAACAGTCCATGTCCCTAACCCCTACACTAGAGAACAGTCCATGTCCCTAACCCATACACTTCAGAACAGTCCATGACCCTAACCCCTACAGTAGAGAACAGTCCATGACACTAACCCCTACAGTAGAGAACAGTCCATGTCCCTAACCCCTACAGAACATAACAGTCCATGTCACTAACCCCTAACCCCTACACTAGAGAACAGTCCATGTCACTAACCCCTACACTAGAGAACAGTCCATGTCCCTAACCCATACACTACAGAACAGTCCATGTCCCTAACCCCTACTCTACAGAAAAGTCCATGTCCCTAACCCATACACTACAGAACAGTCCATGACCCTAACCACTACACTAGAGAACAGTCCATGTCCCTAACCCCTAACACTTACACTAGAGAACAGTCCATGTCCCTAACCCCTACACTACAGAACAGTCCATGTTGCTAACCCCTACACTACAGAACAGTCCATGTCCCTAACCCCTACACTAGAGAACAGTCCATGTCCCTAACCCCTACACTACAGAACAGTCCATGTCCCTAACCCCTACACTAGAGAACAGTCCATGTCCCTAACCCATACACTACAGAACAGTCCATGACCCTAACCCCTACAGTAGAGAACAGTCCATGACCCTAACCCCTACAGTACATAACAGTCCATGTCCCTAACCCCTAACCCCTACTCTACAGAACAGTCCAAGTGCCTAACCCCTACACTACAGAACAGTCCATGTCCCTAACACCTACACTACAGAACAGTCCATGTCACTAACCCCTAACCCCTACACTACAGAACAGCCCATGTCCCTAGCCCCTACACTAGAGACCAGTCCATGTCCTTAACCCTTACAGTACATAACAGTCCATGTCTCTAACCCCTAACACTTACACTAGAGAACAGTCCATGTCCCTAACCCCTACACTACAGAACATTCCATGTCCGTAACCCCTACACTACAGAACATTCCATGTCCGTAACCCCTACACTAAATAACAGTACATGTCCCTAACCCCTAACTCCTAACCCCTAACCCCTACACTAAATAACAGTACATGTCCCTAACCCCTAATTCCTAACCCCTAACCCCTACCCTACAGAACTGTCTATGTCCCTAACACCTAACCCCTACACTACAGACAGGTCCATGTCCCTAGCCCCTCCACTACAGAACAGTCCATTTCCCTAACCCCTACACAACAGAACAGTCCATGTCCCTAACACCTAACCCCTACACTACAGAACAGTCCATGTCCCTAACCCATACACTACGGAACAGTCCATGTCCCTAACCCCTACACTACAGAACAGTCCATGTCCCTAACCCCTACACTACATAACAGTCCATGTCCCTAACCCCTAACCCCTATCCCCTACACTACAGAACAGTCCATGTCCCTAACCCCTAACCACTAACCCATACACTAGAGAACAGTCCATTTCCCTAACCCTTACACTACAGAACAGTACATGTCCCTAACCCCTAACCCCTACACTAGAGAACAGTCCATGTCCCTAACCCCTACACTACAGAACAGTCCATGTCCGTAACCCCTACACTAAATAACAGTACATGTCCCTAACCCCTAACTCCTAACCCCTAACCCCTACACTACAGAACTGTCCATGTCCTTAACCCCTAAACCCTACCCTACAGAACTGTCTATGTCCCTAAAACCTAACCCCTACACTACAGACAGGTCCATGTCCCTAGCCCCTCCACTACAGAACAGTCCATTTCCCTAACCCCTACACTACAGAACAGTCAATGTCCCTAACCTCTAACCCCTACACTACATAACAGTCCATGTCGATGTCCCTAACCCCTAACCCATACACCACGGAACTTTCCATGTCCCTAACCCCTTACCCCTTCACTACAGAACAGTCCATGTCACTAACCCCTAACCCCTACACTACGGAACAGTCCATGTCACTAACCCCTAACCCCTACACTACAGAACAGTCCATGTCTCAAACCCCTAACCCCTACACTACAGAACAGTCCATGTCCGTAACCCATAACCCCTCCACTTCAGAACAGTCCATGTTCCTAACCCCTACACTACAGAACAGTCCATGTCCCTAACCCATTCACTACAGACCAGTCCATGTCCCTAACCCCTAACCCCTGCACTACAGAACAGTCCATGTCCCTAACACCGAACCTCTACACTACAGAACAGTCCATGTCCCTAACCACTACACTAGAGAACAGTCCATGTCCCTAACCCCTAACACTTACACTAGAGAACAGTCCATGTCCCTAACCCCTACACTACAGAACAGTCCATGTTGCTAACCCCTACACTACAGAACAGTCCATGTCCCTAACCCCTACACTAGAGAACAGTCCATGTCCCTAACCCCTACACTACAGAACAGTCCATGTCCCTAACCCCTACACTAGAGAACAGTCCATGTCCCTAACCCATACACTACAGAACAGTCCATGACCCTAACCCCTACAGTAGAGAACAGTCCATGACCCTAACCCCTACAGTACATAACAGTCCATGTCCCTAACCCCTAACCCCTACTCTACAGAACAGTCCAAGTGCCTAACCCCTACACTACAGAACAGTCCATGTCCCTAACACCTACACTACAGAACAGTCCATGGCACTAACCCCTAACCCCTACACTACAGAACAGCCTATGTCCCTAGCCCCTACACTAGAGACCAGTCCATGTCCTTAACCCTTACAGTACATAACAGTCCATGTCTCTAACCCCTAACACTTACACTAGAGAACAGTCCATGTCCCTAACCCCTACACTACAGAACATTCCATGTCCGTAACCCCTACACTACAGAACATTCCATGTCCGTAACCCCTACACTAAATAACAGTACATGTCCCTAACCCCTAACTCCTAACCCCTAACCCCTACACTAAATAACAGTACATGTCCCTAACCCCTAATTCCTAACCCCTAACCCCTACCCTACAGAACTGTCTATGTCCCTAACACCTAACCCCTACACTACAGACAGGTCCATGTCCCTAGCCCCTCCACTACAGAACAGTCCATTTCCCTAACCCCTACACAACAGAACAGTCCATGTCCCTAACACCTAACCCCTACACTACAGAACAGTCCATGTCCCTAACCCATACACTACGGAACAGTCCATGTCCCTAACCCCTACACTACAGAACAGTCCATGTCCCTAACCCCTACACTACATAACAGTCCATGTCCCTAACCCCTAACCCCTATCCCCTACACTACAGAACAGTCCATGTCCCTAACCCCTAACCACTAACCCATACACTAGAGAACAGTCCATTTCCCTAACCCTTACACTACAGAACAGTCCATGTCCCTAACCCCTAACCCCTATCCCCTACACTACAGAACAGTACATGTCCCTAACCCCTAACCCCTACACTAGAGAACAGTCCATGTCCCTAACCCCTACACTACAGAACAGTCCATGTCCGTAACCCCTACACTAAATAACAGTACATGTCCCTAACCCCTAACTCCTAACCCCTAACCCCTACACTACAGAACTGTCCATGTCCTTAACCCCTAAACCCTACCCTACAGAACTGTCTATGTCCCTAAAACCTAACCCCTACACTACAGACAGGTCCATGTCCTTAGCCCCTCCACTACAGAACAGTCCATTTCCCTAACCCCTACACTACAGAACAGTCAATGTCCCTAACCTCTAACCCCTACACTACATAACAGTCCATGTCGATGTCCCTAACCCCTAACCCATACACCACGGAACTTTCCATGTCCCTAACCCCTTACCCCTTCACTACAGAACAGTCCATGTCACTAACCCCTAACCCCTACACTACGGAACAGTCCATGTCACTAACCCCTAACCCCTACACTACAGAACAGTCCATGTCTCAAACCCCTAACCCCTACACTACAGAACAGTCCATGTCCGTAACCCATAACCCCTCCACTTCAGAACAGTCCATGTTCCTAACCCCTACACTACAGAACAGTCCATGTCCCTAACCCATTCACTACAGACCAGTCCATGTCCCTAACCCCTAACCCCTGCACTACAGAACAGTCCATGTCCCTAACACCGAACCTCTACACTACAGAACAGTCCATGTCCCTAACCACTACACTAGAGAACAGTCCATGTCCCTAACCCCTAACACTTACACTAGAGAACAGTCCATGTCCCTAACCCCTACACTACAGAACAGTCCATGTTGCTAACCCCTACACTACAGAACAGTCCATGTCCCTAACCCCTACACTAGAGAACAGTCCATGTCCCTAACCCCTACACTACAGAACAGTCCATGTCCCTAACCCCTACACTAGAGAACAGTCCATGTCCCTAACCCATACACTACAGAACAGTCCATGACCCTAACCCCTACAGTAGAGAACAGTCCATGACCCTAACCCCTACAGTACATAACAGTTCATGTCCCTAACCCCTAACCCCTACTCTACAGAACAGTCCAAGTGCCTAACCCCTACACTACAGAACAGTCCATGTCCCTAACACCTACACTACAGAACAGTCCATGTCACTAACCCCTAACCCCTACACTACAGAACAGCCCATGTCCCTAGCCCCTACACTAGAGACCAGTCCATGTCCTTAACCCTTACAGTACATAACAGTCCATGTCTCTAACCCCTAACACTTACACTAGAGAACAGTCCATGTCCCTAGCCCCTACACTAGAGACCAGTCCATGTCCTTAACCCTTACAGTACATAACAGTCCATGTCTCTAACCCCTAACACTTACACTAGAGAACAGTCCATGTCCGTAACCCCTACACTAAATAACAGTACATGTCCCTAATCCCTAACTCCTAACCCCTAACCCCTACACTACAGAACATTCCATGTCCGTAACCCCTACACTAAATAACAGTACATGTCCCTAACCCCTAACTCCTAACCCCTAACCCCTACACTAAATAACAGTACATGTCCCTAACCCCTAACTCCTAACCCCTACCCTACAGAACTGTCTATGTCCCTAACACCTAACCCCTACACTACAGACAGGTCCATGTCCCTAGCCCCTCCACTACAGAACAGTCCATTTCCCTAACCCCTACACAACAGAACAGTCCATGTCCCTAACACCTAACCCCTACACTACAGAACAGTCCATGTCCCTAACCCATACACTACATTACAGTCCATGTCCCTAACCCCTACACTACAGAACAGTCCATGTCCCTAACCCCTACACTACATAACAGTCCATGTCCCTAACCCCTAACCCCTATCCCCTACACTACAGAACAGTCCATGTCCCTAACCCCTAACCCCTACACTACAGAACAGTCCATGTCCCTAACCCCTACACTACATAACAGTCCATGTCCCTAACCCCTAACCCCTATCCCCTACACTACAGAACAGTCCATGTCCCTAACACCTAACCCCTACACTACAGAACAGTCCATGTCCCTAACCCCTACACTACATAACAGTCCATGTCCCTAACCCCTAACCCCTATCCCCTACACTACAGAACAGTCCATGTCCCTAACCCCTAACCACTAACCCATACACTAGAGAACAGTCCATTTCCCTAACCCTTACACTACAGAACAGTCCATGTCCCTAACCCCTAACCCCTATCCCCTACACTACAGAACAGTACATGTCCCTAACCCCTAACCCCTACACTAGAGAACAGTCCATGTCCCTAACCCCTACACTACAGAACAGTCCATGTCCGTAACCCCTACACTAAATAACAGTACATGTCCCTAACCCCTAACTCCTAACCCCTAACCCCTGCACTACAGAACAGTCCATGTCCCTAACACCGAACCTCTACACTACAGAACAGTCCATGTCCCTAACCACTACACTAGAGAACAGTCCATGTCCCTAACCCCTAACACTTACACTAGAGAACAGTCCATGTCCCTAACCCCTACACTACAGAACAGTCCATGTTGCTAACCCCTACACTACAGAACAGTCCATGTCCCTAACCCCTACACTAGAGAACAGTCCATGTCCCTAACCCCTACACTACAGAACAGTCCATGTCCCTAACCCCTACACTAGAGAACAGTCCATGTCCCTAACCCATACACTACAGAACAGTCCATGACCCTAACCCCTACAGTAGAGAACAGTCCATGACCCTAACCCCTACAGTACATAACAGTTCATGTCCCTAACCCCTAACCCCTACTCTACAGAACAGTCCAAGTGCCTAACCCCTACACTACAGAACAGTCCATGTCCCTAACACCTACACTACAGAACAGTCCATGTCACTAACCCCTAACCCCTACACTACAGAACAGCCCATGTCCCTAGCCCCTACACTAGAGACCAGTCCATGTCCTTAACCCTTACAGTACATAACAGTCCATGTCTCTAACCCCTAACACTTACACTAGAGAACAGTCCATGTCCCTAGCCCCTACACTAGAGACCAGTCCATGTCCTTAACCCTTACAGTACATAACAGTCCATGTCTCTAACCCCTAACACTTACACTAGAGAACAGTCCATGTCCGTAACCCCTACACTAAATAACAGTACATGTCCCTAATCCCTAACTCCTAACCCCTAACCCCTACACTACAGAACATTCCATGTCCGTAACCCCTACACTAAATAACAGTACATGTCCCTAACCCCTAACTCCTAACCCCTAACCCCTACACTAAATAACAGTACATGTCCCTAACCCCTAACTCCTAACCCCTACCCTACAGAACTGTCTATGTCCCTAACACCTAACCCCTACACTACAGACAGGTCCATGTCCCTAGCCCCTCCACTACAGAACAGTCCATTTCCCTAACCCCTACACAACAGAACAGTCCATGTCCCTAACACCTAACCCCTACACTACAGAACAGTCCATGTCCCTAACCCATACACTACATTACAGTCCATGTCCCTAACCCCTACACTACAGAACAGTCCATGTCCCTAACCCCTACACTACATAACAGTCCATGTCCCTAACCCCTAACCCCTATCCCCTACACTACAGAACAGTCCATGTCCCTAACCCCTAACCCCTACACTACAGAACAGTCCATGTCCCTAACCCCTACACTACATAACAGTCCATGTCCCTAACCCCTAACCCCTATCCCCTACACTACAGAACAGTCCATGTCCCTAACACCTAACCCCTACACTACAGAACAGTCCATGTCCCTAACCCCTACACTACATAACAGTCCATGTCCCTAACCCCTAACCCCTATCCCCTACACTACAGAACAGTCCATGTCCCTAACCCCTAACCACTAACCCATACACTAGAGAACAGTCCATTTCCCTAACCCTTACACTACAGAACAGTCCATGTCCCTAACCCCTAACCCCTATCCCCTACACTACAGAACAGTACATGTCCCTAACCCCTAACCCCTACACTAGAGAACAGTCCATGTCCCTAACCCCTACACTACAGAACAGTCCATGTCCGTAACCCCTACACTAAATAACAGTACATGTCCCTAACCCCTAACTCCTAACCCCTAACCCCTACACTACAGAACTGTCCATGTCCTTAACCCCTAAACCCTACCCTACAGAACTGTCTATGTCCCTAACACCTAACCCCTACACTACAGACAGGTCCATGTCCCTAGCCCCTCCACTACAGAACAGTCCATGTCCCTAACCCATACACTACAGAACAGTCCATGACCCTAACCCCTACACTAGAGAACAGTCCATGTCCCTAACCCCTACACTACAGAACAGTCCATGTCCCTGACCCCTACACTAGAGAACAGTCCATGTCCCTAACCCATACACTTCAGAACAGTCCATGACCCTAACCCCTACAGTAGAGAACAGTCCATGTCCCTAACCCCTACAGTACATAACAGTCCATGTCCCTAACCCATACACTTCAGAACAGTCCATGACCCTAACCCCTACACTACATAACAGTACATGTCCCTAACCCCTAACTCCTAACCCCTAACCCCTAACCCCTACACTAGAGAACAGTCCATGACCCTAACCCCTACACTACATAACAGTACATGTCCCTAACCCCTAACTCCTAACTCCTAACCCCTAACCCCTAACCCCTACACTACAGAACAGTCCATGTCCGTAACCCCTACACTAAAAACCAGTACATGTCCCTAACCCCTAACCCTTACACTACAGAACAGTACATGTCCCTAACCCCTAACCCCTACACTAGAGAACAGTCCATGTCCCTAACCCCTACACTACAGAACAGTCCATGTCCCTAACACCTACACTAAATAACAGTACATGTCCCTAATCCCTAACTCCTAACCCCTAACCCCTATCCCCTACACTACAGAACAGTACATGTCCCTAACCCCTAACACTTACACTAGAGAACAGTCCATGTCCCTAACCCCTACACTACAGAACAGTCCATGTCCGTAACCCCTACACTAAATAACAGTACATGTCCCTAACCCCTAACTCCTAACCCCTAACCCCTACACTACAGAACTGTCCATGTCTTTAACCCCTAAACCCTACCCTACAGAACTGTCTATGTCCCTAACACCTAACCCCTACACTACAGACAGGTCCATGTCCCTAGCCCCTCCACTACAGAACAGTCCATTTCCCTAACCCCTACACTACAGAACAGTCAATGTCCCTAACCTCTAACCCCTACACTACATAACAGTCCATGTCGATGTCCCTAACCCCTAACCCATACACCACGGAACTTTCCATGTCCCTAACCCCTTACCCCTTCACTACAGAACAGTCCATGTCACTAACCCCTAACCCCTACACTACGGAACAGTCCATGTCACTAACCCCTAACCCCTACACTACAGAACAGTCCATGTCTCAAACCCCTAACCCCTACACTACAGAACAGTCCATGTCCGTAACCCATAACCCCTCCACTTCAGAACAGTCCATGTTCCTAACCCCTACACTACAGAACAGTCCATGTCCCTAACCCATTCACTACAGACCAGTCCATGTCCCTAACCCCTAACCCCTGCACTACAGAACAGTCCATGTCCCTAACACCGAACCTCTACACTACAGAACAGTCCATGTCCCTAACCCATACACTACAAAACTGTCTACATCCCTAACCCCTATACAATAGAACAGTCCATGTCCCTAACCCCCACACTACAGAACAGTCCATGTCCATGTCCCTAACCCCTACACTACAGAACTGTAGAGAACAGTCCATGTCCCTAACCCCTACAGTACATAACAGTCCATGTCCCTAACCCCTAAAACCAACTCTACAGAACAGTCCAAGTGCCTAACCCCTACACTACAGAACAGTCCATGTCCCTAACACCTACACTACAGAACAGTCCATGTCACTAACACCTAACCCCTACACTACAGAACAGTCCATGTCCCTAACCCCTACACTAGAGAACAGTCCATGTCCCTAACCCCTACAGTACATAACAGTCCATGTCACTAACCCCTAACCCCTACACTAGAGAACAGTCCATGTCCCTAACCCCTACTCTACAGAACAGTCCATGTCTCTAACCCATACACTACAGAACAGTCCATGACCCTAACCCCTACACTAGAGAACAGTCCATGTCCCTAACCCCTACACTACAGAACAGTCCATGTCCCTGACCCCTACACTAGAGAACAGTCCATGTCCCTAACCCATACACTTCAGAACAGTCCATGACCCTAACCCCTACAGTAGAGAACAGTCCATGACCCTAACCCCTACAGTAGAGAATAGTCCATGTCCCTAACCCCTACAGTACATAACAGTCCATGTCACTAACCCCTAACCCCTACACTAGAGAACAGTCCATGTCCCTAACCCCTACACTAGAGAACAGTCCATGTCCCTAACCCATACACTACAGAACAGTCCATGTCCCTAACCCCTACTCTACAGAACAGTCCATGTCCCTAACCCATACACTACAGAACAGTCCATGTCCCTAACCCCTACACTACATAACAGTCCATGTCCGTAACCCATAACCTCTCCACTACAGAACAGTCCATGTCACTAACCCCTAACCCCTACACTACAGAACAGTCCATGTCTCAAACCCTTAACCCCTACACTACAGAACAGTCCATGTTCCTAACCCCTAACCTCTACACTACAGAACAGTCCATGTCCCTAACCCCTACACTACAGAACAGTCCATGTCCGTAACCCATAACCTCTCCACTACAGAACAGTCCATGTCACTAACCCCTAACCCCTACACTACAGAACAGTCCATGTCTCAAACCCTTAACCCCTACACTACAGAACAGTCCATGTTCCTAACCCCTACACTACAGAACAGTCCATGTCCCTAACCCATTCACTACAGAACAGTCCATGTCCCTAACCCCTAACCCCTGCACTACAGAACAGTCCATGTCCCTAACACCGAACCTCTACACTACAGAACAGTCCATGTCCCTAACCCATTCACTACATAACAGTCCATGTCCCTAACACCTAACCCCTACACTACAGAACAGTCCATGACCCTAACCCCTACAGTAGAGAACAGTCCATGTCCCTAACCCCTACAGTACATAACAGTCCATGTCCCTAACCCCTAACCCCTACTCTACCGAACAGTCCAAGTGCCTAACCTCTACACTACAGAACAGTCCATGTCCCTAACCCCTACAGTACATAACAGTCCATGTCACTAATCCCTAACCCCTACACTAGAGAACAGTCCATGTCCCTAACCCCTACAGTACATAACAGTCCATGTCCCTAACACCAAACCTCTACACTACAGAACAGTCCAAGTCCCTAACCCATAAACAACAGAATAGTACATGTCCCTAACCCCTACACCACAGAACAGTCCATGTCCCTAACCTCCACACTACAGAACAGTCCAAGTCCCTAACCCCTAACCCCTACATTACAGAAAAGTCCATGTCCCTAACCCTGACACTACAGAACTGTCCATGTCCCTAACGCCTAACCCCTACACTACAGAACTGTCTATGTCCCTAACACCTAACCCCTAGCCCCTACATTACAGAACAGTCCATGTCCCTAACCCTGACACTACAGAGCTGTCCATGTCCCTAACTCCTAACCCCTACACTACAGACAGGTCCATGTCCCTAGCCCCTCCACTACAGAACAGTCCATTTCCCTAACCCCTACACTACAGAACAGTCCATGTCCCTAACCTCTAACCCCTACACTACAGACAGGGCCATGTCCCTAGCCCCTACACTACAGAACAGTTCCATGTCCCTAACCCATACACTACAGAACAGTCCATGTCCCTAACCCCTACACTAGAGAACAGTCCATGTCCCTAACCCCTACAATACAGAACAGTTCAAGTCCCTAACCCCTAACCCCTACTCTACAGAACAGCCCAAGTGCCTAACCCCTACACTACAGAACAGTCCATGTCCCTAACACCTACACTACAGAACAGTCCATGTCACTAACACCTAACCCCTACACTACAGAACAGTCCATGTCCCTAACCCCTGCACTACAGAACAGTACATGTCCCTAACCCCTAACCCCTACACTAGAGAACAGTCCATGTCCCTAACCTCTGCACTACAGAACAGTACATGTCCCTAACCCCTAACCCCTACACTAGAGAACAGTCCATGTCCCTAACCCCTACACGACAGAACAGTCCATGTCCCTAACCCCTACTCTACAGAACAGTCCATGTCCCTAACCCATACACTACAGATCAGTCCATGACCCTAACCCCTACACTAGAGAACAGTCCATGTCCCTAACCCCTAACACTTACACTAGATAACAGTCCATGTCCCTAACCCCTACACTACAGAACAGTCCATGTCCCTAACCCCTACACTAGAGAACAGTCCATGTCCCTAACCCATACACTACAGAACAGTCCATGACCCTAACCCCTACAGTAGAGAACAGTCCATGTCCCTAACCCCTACAGTACATAACAGTCCATGTCCCTAACCCCTAACCCCTACTCTACAGAACAGTCCAAGTGCCTAACCCCTACACTACAGAACAGTCCATGTCCCTAACACCTACACTACAGAACAGTCCATGTCACTAACACCTAACCCCTACACTACAGAACAGTCCATGTCCCTAACCCCTACACTACAGAACAGTCCATGTCACTAACACCTAACCCCTACACTACAGAACAGTCCATGTCCCTAACCCATACACTACAGAACAGTCCAAGTCCCTAACCCCTACTCTACAGAACAGTCCATGTCCCTAACCCATACACTACAGAATAGTCCATGACCCTAACCCCTACACTAGAGAACAGTCCATGTCCCTAACCCCTAACACTTACACTAGAGAACAGTCCATGTCCCTAACCCCTACACTACAGAACAGTCCATGTCCCTAACCCCTACCCTACAGAACAGTCTGTTTCCCTAACCTTTACACTACAGAACAGTCCATGTCCCTAACCCCTAACCCATTCACTACATAACAGTCCATGTCGCTAACCCTACACTACAGAACAGGCCATGTCCCTAACCCCTACACTACAGGACAGTCCATGTCCCTAACCCCTACACTACAGAACAGTCCATGTCCCTAACCCCTACACTATAGAACAGTCCATGTCCCTAACCCCTAACCCCTACACTACAGAACTGTTCATGTCCCTAACCCCTACACTACAGAACAGTCCCTATCATATCCAAACTCAGGGTGCTCAACATTATTGGGAGATAGAAGCACAGAGAAACATACTGATGAAACAGGAGGCACTCTCTTTTCTCCCTCTTTTCCAATCACTTGTTCTTCAAGTGAAGTAATGGTAAGGTAAGAGGAAGAAACAAGAGAGAAAGCGGTTGGAACAGATAAAATGGCAAGAGAATTATAAAATTACAGAGAGAGAGAGAGCGAGAACGAGAGGGACCATGAGAATTAGAGTGAATAGCTTCCTTCAAGCCTCACGGTTTGGCTTTGCAAACACTCGGAGTGAAAGGAGGAGGGGGGAGAGAGACAGAGAGAGAGAGAGAGTGAGAGAGAGAGAGAGAGGGAGAGATAGAGAAAGAGAGAGAGAGAGAGAGAGAGAGAGAGAGAGAATGAGAGAGAGCGAAAGAGAGAGAGTGGGAATTTACCAAAGCTGCTCAGGAGGCCCTCATTACGATATTAAACAAGATTTAATAAGTGAGAGTGATTTGATGAGGTGATTATCCTGCCCATTAATCAAGCAGGCTTCTGTTCCTCTGTAATATGGCCCATCTTTCCCCTGAATGCACCAAAGCCTCTTTAGACGCTGAGCTCCTTACTGCGCTGCCGACAGGATTTCAGAACAACAAGGGAAAAAATGAAATATTATTTCTATCAGGCATCGGCATTCTGGACGCTCCCTCCTGTCCATTGCATCTAATAAATTGAACTCCTTAGCATGTGGGTCAGAACGTCAAGTCTCGATAGCCACTCAGATAGATAATGAGTATGGAAGCATCTGTTGTTATAAAGGTTGTGATTTGAGGGCTGAACAGAAGCAGTCCGTATGGTCGGGTGACGGGGGGGGGGGGCTCACTCTGAATCACGTTGGTCTGTCAGATGTCACAGAATGCTTCTAAGGAAATTGAATAAAAAGTTACATTATACATTAGTACATATGAGAGATCAGCTTCACAGTAGACAGGATAACTTCTGTCCATGTTGTGGCTTAAGAAAATGGAGGATGCCTTGATAGGTAGACATGTTGGATTCCTATGTCTTGGTAGGTAAACTACACAAGCAGTCAGGGGGGAACACAGTAAAACCAGATGAAGACATACATGGAAGAGAGGTACAAAATGACTAGAAACTATATATGATGACTATTATATGCAGCATTGTGTGTGTATTGTCTGAGTACAGTGTTACAGTGTAAACAGGTGAGTGTAACAAATACTTATTTTCCCCACATCAGACGTCCAGGATGAGAATAACCCTTGTAGCATATCTTTTGGAAAAAGGGGTTTTAGGAAGACAGAGAACCCAAACATTTTAAAAGCTCAAGTGGAAGAAGATTACCTTAAAGCAGGCGTGGGACGGAGGTTTTTCCGGGAACTAGCTCAGAGCATTAATACAATAAGCACACAAAATATAATACAAGGATGTTTTTATGAACATAATCCTGAGAGATGAGGCCGATCCAACCTGGGAATATAATCCCAAGGAGCTCTCCTGGTTATCTTTCATAGGCCCTGGTGAACACTCCCCCCACCCCCACACACACACACACACTCTCTTACAATCTCATCCCCGCTTATTAAATCAACAGATAATCTTTAAGAGCATGTCACTTCATTCAAATCTGCGCTATGACATTTGACCTATAGACCATGAAGCAGAGACTTGCACTCACCACAAAGATAGATAAATAAGATAACAACGGGTCCATTTTAGTGAAGTGTTCCACAACAGACAGCTGTTTTAAAGCTTTGGGACAGAGTTCCCAACTGGCCTGTAGGCTGAATTTGGCCAGCAGGTAATTTTATTTGGTTCCAGCATTTCTCAGCAAAAACAATTCTTAAAATATATGTGCACTACCGGTCAAAAGTTTTAGAACACCTACTCATTCAAGGGTTTTTCTTTATTTCACTATTTTCTGCATTGTAGAATAATAGTGAAGACATCAAAACTATGAAATAACACATATGGAATCATGTAGCAACTTTTAGTAGCTTTTCCTGCTTTTCCTTCACTCTGCAGTCCGACTCATCCCAAACCATCTCAATTGGGTTGAGGTCGGGTGATTGTGGAGCCCAGGTCATCTGATGCAGCACTCCATTACTCTCCTTCTTGGTAAAACAGCCCTTACACAGTCTGGACGTGTGTTTTGGGTTATTGTCCTGTTAAAAAACAAATGATAGTCCCACTATGCGCAAACCAGATGGAATGGCGTTTTGCTGCAGAATGCTGTGGTAGCCATGCTGGTTTAGTGTGCCTTGAATTCTAAATAAATCACAAACACTGTCACCAGCAAAGCACCTCCACACCATAACACCTCCTCCATGCTCTACGGTGGGAAAAACACATGCAGAGACTGTCCATTCACCCACCATGTCTCACAAAGACATAGCGGTTGGAACCAAAAATCTCCAATTTGGACTGCAGAACAAAGCACACATTTCCACCGATCTAATGTAAATTCCTTGTGTCTCTTGGCCCAAGCAAGACTCTTCTTCTTAATGGTGTCCTTTAGTAGTTGTTTCTCTGCAGCAATTCGACCATGAAGGCCTGATTCACGCAGTCTCCTCTGAACAGTTGATGTTGAGATGTGTCTGTTACTTGAACTCTGTGAAGCATTTATTTGGGCTGCAATTTCTGAGGCTGGAAACTCTAATGAACTTACCCTCTGCAGCAGAGGTAACTCTGGGTCTTCCTTTCCTGTGGTGGTCCTCGTGAGAGCCAGTTTCATCATAGCGCTTGATGGTTTTTGGTACTGCACTTGATGAAACTTTCAAAGTTCTTGAAATTTTCCATATTGACTGAACTTCATGTCTTAAAGTAATGATGGACTGTCGTTTCTCTTTGCTTATTTGAGCTGTTCTTGCCACCATATGGACTTGGTCCAAATAGGACAATCTTCTGTATACCACCCCCACCTTCTCACAACACAATTGAATTGCTCAAACGCATTAAGATGGAAAGAAATTCCACAAATGAACTTTTAAGAAGGTACACCTGTTCATTGAAATACGTTTGAGGTGACTACCTCATGAAGCTGGTTGTGAGAATGTCAAGAGTGTGCAAAGATGTCATCAAGGCAAAGTGTGGCTACTTTCAAGAACCTCAAATATAAAATATATTTTGATTTGTTGAACAATTTTTTGGTTACTACATTTGTGTTATTTTATAGATTTGATGTCTTCGCTACTATTCTACAATGTAGAAAATAGTAAAAATAAAGAAAAACTCTTGAATGAGTAGGTGTTCTAAAAATTTTGACCAGTAGTGTATATTGCTGGACATAAAATACTGTGAAAACACCAGCAAATCAGCGCCAAATGATTTTACTTTTAAAAATTCCCACTCACAATAGAGAGATACACTATACTGTATATCCAAATGTACGTGGCACACCTTCAAATGAGTGGATTCGGCTATTTCAGCCACAGCCGTTGCTGACAGGTGTATAAAACACAGCCATGCAATCTCCATAGACAAACATTGGCAATATAATGACCTAACTGAAGAGCTCAGTGACTTTCAACGTCCCCGTCATAGGATGCCACCTTTCCAACAAGTCAGCTCCTCAAATGTCTGCCCTGCTAGAGCTGCCCAGGTCAACTGTAAGTGCTGTTATTGTGAAGTGAAAATGTCTAGGAGCTGCAATGGCTCAGTTTCAAAGTGGTAGGCCACACAAGCTCACATAACAGGACTGCAGAGTGTTGAAGCGCGTAGAGCGTAAAAATCCTCTGTCCTTGGTTGAAACACTCACTACCGAGTTCCAAACTGCCTCTGGAAGCAATGTCAGCACAATAAATGTTAGTCAGGAGCATCATGAAATGGGTTTCCATGGCCTGGCAGCCACACACAAGCCTAAGATAACGATGCGCAACGCCAAGCGTCGGCCAGAGTGGTGTAAAGCTTGTCGCAATTGGACTCTGGAGTAGTGGAAACGTGTTCTCTGGAGTGATTAATCACTCTTCACCACCTGGCAGTCCGACGGACAAAATCTGTGTTTGTCGGATGCCAGGAGGACGATACCTGCCTCAATGCATAGTAACGTTTGGTGGAGGAGGAATAATGGTCTGGGGCTGTTTTTCATGATTGGGGCTAGGCACCTTAGTTCCAGTGAATATTAACGCTACAGCATAGAATTACGTTCTAGATGATTTTAGTGGCAACAGTTTGGGGAAGGCCCTGTTTCAGCATGACAATGCCCCCATGCGCAAAGCAAGGTCCATACAGAAATGGTTTGTCAAGATCGGAGTGGAAGAACTTGACTGGCCTGCACAGAGCCCTGACCTCAACACCATCGAACACTTTTAGGATGAATTGGAACGCCGACTGCAAGCCAGGCCTAATCGCCCAACATCAGTACCAGATATCATTAATGCTCTTGTGGCTGAATGGAAGAAAGTCCCTGCAGAAATGTTCCAACATCTAGTGGAAAGCCTTCCCAGAAGAGTGGAGGCTTTTATTGCAGCAAAGGGGGGACCAACTCCATATTAATATCCATGATTTTGGGTATTCGACAAGCAGTTCTCCACATACTTTTAGTCATGTAGTGTACATGTGATCATATACAAATGACAGCAAGGTTTGAAATTATTATGTTTTAGTCAAATATTATATCTGTTCGGGCATCTTGCGGTCAATTTGCAGTCTACAAATGATTTGTATTTATGTTCCGGCCCCATGACCATCCGCTCAAGAACAAATCGGGCCGCGGCTAAATCTAGTTGATGATCCCTGCTTTAGGGGTTCAAAGGCCAACTGGGCCATAGCTTTACTCCAACAAGACTGGCAGTGGTGGACTGGGACTAGAAATCGGCTCCAGCATTTCTAATACACAAGACAATTTTTTTCCTTGGGGTCCACTCAACAGCCCATTTCTTTCCTCGAGTCACCCATTATCAGCCAGATAATGATCATTTTGCACAAATAAGTCAGACAGGCCCACTAGGATATTTGCCAGAAATGCCAGATGGCCAGTCCACCCCTGAAGACTGGTATAGTTATAAATATACAGTATGGTTGTTGATATACTGTAGCTATAAATATACAGTATGGTTGTTGGTATATCTATAAATATACAGTATGATTGATGATATAGCTATAAATATACAGTATGGTTGTTGGTATATCTCTAAATATACAGTATGGTTGTTTGTATATCTATAAATATACAGTATGGTTGTTGGTATATCTATAAATATACAGTATGGTTGTTGGCATATCTATAAATATACAGTATGGTTGATGATATAGCTATAAATATACAGTATGGTTGTTGGTATATCTATAAATATACAGTATGGTTGTTTGTATATATATAAATATACAGTATGGTTGTTGGTATATCTATAAATATACAGTATGGTTGTTGGTATATCTATAAATATACAGTATGGTTGTTGGTATATATATAAATATACAGTATGGTTGTTTGTATATATATAAATATACAGTATGGTTGTTTGTATATATATAAATATACAGTATGGTTGTTGGTATATCTATAAATATACAGTATGGTTGATGATAGCTCTGCTTGAACTTAGAAATGATGAACTGTAAGATCCACTTATTCAGGAGTTAGGATGAATCAACCCAGTCAAACATTACATCATTGTCAATAAACTGGTACTTTACAGTCCATTTCCAGCTGCTATTCACCTTCATTGATTAATTCAAAGACTCCTAAATTGGTGTCTATCTGGTATTGGTGCTCTCTCTCTCTCGCTCTCTATCTCTCTCTCTCTTGCTCTCTCGCTCTCTCTCTCTCTCGCTCTCTCTCGCTCTCTCTCTCTCTCTATCTCTCTCTCTCTTGCTCTCTCGCTCTCTCGCTCTCTCTCCATGGCTGTGTATCTCAGCAGTGTAATTGGAGTAAATGACAGGAGAACATCTGCTGTGCATAAGAGAGGGGCCAACACTTTAACATGCAGATGTCTCTCTTCATCTGCATTAATTCAATAATTACTGCAATGCAATGGGGGGATTTTATTTTTTTTATAGCTTAAGACAATGTTATCTGTGCCAGTTGGTGATGGGAGGGGTGTGTGTGTGTGTGTGTGTGTGTGTGTGTGTGTGTGTGTGTGTGTGTGTGTGTTAGTTTGTGTGCAGGCGTGCACATGTGTGTGTGTATATTTGTGTGTGTGTGTGTGTGTGTGTGTGTGTGTGTGTGTGTGTGCGTTTGTGCGTGCGTGCGGAGGCTGAATGTGGAGAGGGGGTGGGGGGGGGGGGGGGGGGGGTGTAGATTATTATACCATTTAGCCAGAGCAAGCTGTCACATAGCAGAGAATCCCACTAATTCCACCGTGCCCTTGGCGTGTCACTGATGGGCTCCGAGTGACCGATGATGCCTTGACGCCGCCACTTGGCCACCAGACGACCAGCCTGCTCTTTACTCTGTGTGTGCATGTGTGAGTGCGTTTGTGTGTGTGGGTCACGGCGGGTGCTCTTAATCACTCACAGTTTGGAGGTTTGGCTCATAATAGGTAAGGTTAAGGCTTGGGGTTATTAGGGATTGATTATTGTTCATGGAAAGACTAGGAAAAATGACATGTCAAACCTTGTGCTGTTTAAATAAGGTTTTCATTTACCTGTGACTTTGGTCTGATCATTTCTGCATACTGGACAAATCATGCTTTGGCTGGTATTGATGATTGGATAAGGAAATTGGACCATTGAGGGTGTCAGAGGGCAGTATTTTCATAATAAAGGAGAAAGTGACTGCACTATCAAAAGGTTACTTCTCACATATCACATTCATCAAGAGCATTTATAAAGCAATCAGACAAATCTAATCATAATGCCTATATTCATCAGCATAACACTGTGCAACATGACTGATATCTTTACTAGAATGTTAATTTAAAGGGTGACTGTATGAAATGATCCAAAACATAGATCCAAGTATTACTGAAGCAACGCAAACAAACATTACAATACATGTACTGCAAGACAATGGTATGCAGCTGTTACAGAGATAAGCAATAAGAAGGCAACCAGGGTGTCTCTCCTCTGACATGACTATGAAAGCAGTCTAAAAGCAGGGACTGGTCCTCATCAGGGCTAATCATACCACAGCATTGAGGGCAATGACCCCGGCCCATGATCTTACATCTCTCAGGGCGCGATAACAAGGTAGGTCATTTGGAGGTTAAGTTCACTCACTGGCTCATAAAACACAATCACGCATGTGCACGCGCACACACACACCACACACACACCCACACACCACACACACACACCTCGCTTTCACATGCCAGCTAAACATAGGGACAAAGGAAAGTATTTGTGTATACTTGGCAGGCCAACTTCCTTTGATTGCTGCAGTGTGAGGGTAGGAAACAATGTTAGGGTAGGAAACAATGCACATGAGCTATTAATAAGTAATGGAGAAAGAAAATTCCTCTAAGATGAGAGGAGAGGAGAGGAGAGGAGAGGAGAGGAAGGCTCAGAGGAGGTAGCTAGTGACCACTCTATTTACAGATTCACTATACAGAGATACTGTTTACTGGGCATTAGTATGTGAACACTACTCTATACTTCCTGGTAGTAATATATATTTTAGTCTTTAAGATCTACTTAGTTCGTATTTATTATTGACCCTGCTTCTGCTGTCTTGGACTAGGAGTAACACATTACAGTGTTCTTATTCCCATGTCATCATTTATTTATGTACATTCTAACAGGTATTGGTATCACACTGTTGGTATTACAACAGCAAGGTCGCTCATGATACAAGCCAGTATTCAACATCCATCCATGTCTGAGGATGCCGGGAGATTGTGTGTAAACCAGCCACTAGGGGCAACATTGAGCGCTGTTATCATCAAGTAAGTTTTGGTTTCGCTAGGCTGTTGTGTGCAGGGATGGTGAATGGGTTCAAGCTCCAGCCTCTTACTCCACAGGTTGAAAGTTTGAATCCAGGCTTAGAAAGTTTCAGATGTTTTGGTTTTAAGTCTATCCCAAACCTTAACCCTTACCTCAAATCATATTCATCAAGAATTTGGAGTTAATGCCTTAAACAATTTGAAATTTGACATTTGGAACAACTTCGAAACTTGACATTTGAGAAACATAGATGAACTAATTTTGACGTGAGACTGTGAGAGACGATCATACTCTCTCCTTTCTAAAAGTGCCCAGTTAAAGAGCATAAACTCCTGTGTGCTAAATCCACACCGGCCAGCGGTCATTAGCATAGCTAACAAACCCAGAAAGAGCAACAGCGGGAGAGAACAGTATCAGTCTATTAAAGGGAAGGAGTGGGGGAGAGGGGAGATGGAGGGAGGCTATTGTTCTCCTCTGATTTAGCCCTGGTGTCACTGTGCAACTGTTGTCACTTCTAAGTTTAGCTGGACGGCTCGCCTGGTGGAAGGAAGGGGAGGGAGGCGGGACTGAGGTGGGGGGCGACACGGAAAGACAGTAGAAGACAGGGTAAACGGAGTGGAGAGGCAGGAGGGGAGGAAGGGGGCGACAGGGGGAGGCAATGGACATCTAAAGGTGACAAGGGGGAAAGGAGAAGACAGAGTGTGTCAAGGGGAGGAAGGAGAAGATGAAGGAGACATGAAGACAGGAGGGAATGGCAACAAGCTCTCACAGTCTCACGTCAGAATTAGACGTTCATCCATGTTTCTCAAAAGTTGTTCCAAATGTCAACATTTTAAGTGTTTAAGGTTAAGTTTAGGAATTAACTCTAAATGTTTTATCTAAAAAACAACTTTATATCGCTGGATTGGAACTTGGAACACCAGATGAGAATGCCTCCATTCCCATCCACAACACTAGCAAAAAAACTAAACCTACTTGAAGGTAACAGAGCTCACTGTTGCCCCTAGTGGCAAGTTTATGTGTCATCTCCCGACGTCCTCACACATGGATGGATGTCGATTACTGACTTGTATTACGGGTGACCTGGCTGGGAATGGAGGGGTAGTGGATGGAAGACAGGAGACAGACACGAGACGGGAGTCGGCGACGTCGGTGGGGTGGTGGGTTACCGAGGGCTCCAGCTGTCGGCTGATAAAGAGGCTGAGGTCTGAGGCGTTAAGCCTCACAGTGAAAGCA
Organism: Oncorhynchus mykiss; assembly: GCF_057628025.1. Lineage (NCBI taxonomy): Eukaryota > Metazoa > Chordata > Actinopteri > Salmoniformes > Salmonidae > Oncorhynchus > Oncorhynchus mykiss. The sequence goes on along the minus strand of NC_143025.1, from coordinate 72,309,805 downwards.
GAGCTTACGGGAGTGACACAGGGCAATGGCCCCTCTCCGGCCCACACGGTCCTCAGCACAGAGCCCAGGCCAAAGCAAAGACACATGGATAAACAGGCCCAGATGACACTCCACGCCTGTAAAGGCGGCTGGGCTAAGATGGCCAGGCCGGCGACACGTCCCCCCCCCCCCCCCTCTCCAGTGAGCAGGGGAGACAGGGGAGGGGATAGGCTTAAGGCATGGCTCCCTGACAGGGATGGCTGAATGGTGGTGGATGATAGACATTGTCTCAGTGAAGTCACTGGGTTCATCACAGTACATACGTGGGCTGGGCCTGAGGGAATAGGGGAAGATCTTCTGCTGTTGATTCTTGACATGCACGTATACATATGTCTTCACATAGACAAATAGTCAAGTGCAAATGCACACACAGGTCATGTAGACGTGCTCACACACATTTGTGGACAGACAGTCGCGCGCGCATGCATGCGTACGTGCGGGTGTATTTCAAATGTTTCTTTTTTGCATTCTTTCAATTCCACCTAACAGGGTTTCCTTGAGAACTAAATCTACTTACGATTTATCGTTCCTTATCATCTCCCTTCATTCCAAATTATAATCCGGTTCATCTAATCCCTCTCTCCCTCCCTCTTTTTCAAATCATATTCATCAAGAGCATCCTCACTGACAGATCAAGAAATCACTGTTGGGGAGAGGTCTGAAGAGATACACTGTTTTTCTTCTGAAACAAATCAGATTCCTCTGATGTAATCAAGACGAGACGGCAGAGACCACGGCATAATCACTAAGGGACATGCCTGCCTTGCCTAGATATTATTAAAAATGGGGAGAAACAAGTCTTTAGATTGAAAGATTGAAAAAATGGAATTACAGTAAATCAGGGTAAAACTGGGGCAAGGTTGGCTAAAGCCCTCTGATACAGATGTGAGACAAATCTTCACCGTGTGTGTGTGTGCGCGTGTTTGTGTGTTTGCGTGCGCGCATGCATGTGCGTGCGCGCATGCATGTGTGTGCGCGCACATACAAATAATGAAATATCATATTGTCTACAGAGCAAGGGGAGTGCAAAGAAATCTGCACAGCTCAACTCAACTGCAGAAACCATATTTTTTCCCCAATCTGAGTGGGATTTTATTTTGTCTTAGTCCAGTGGCAACATAATCTAAAGACAACTGCTACAATTGGATTTGTTGTGAGATAATAACAGACACCATTAATAGTAGTCATAGCAACTGATGATACACCTGATTCTATAGTGCTGTCATGATGCACTATGCAACTGTGATGTTTATGTCAGTAGTTATAACACAAAATAATATTGTGTGTCCAAGACAACATTCACCTTGGGGACAATTAAGATGATCATCCTATATTTTGTCATGTCATATAGCAGACTATATTCTGTGGCAAATGTAAGCTGATTAATGATTGAGGCACTGAGTCAACTTCCTCTGATAACATTGCAGACTGTCGGTGAAGTCTGTCCACACAGTTATCGCTTGCAATGAAACACCACAAGAGGGCAGTGAGTGCATGATAAATGGGTTACATTAATCCAGACTAAGTGACAGGACGACATCTGTCTGTCGACAGCCTCGCATATGTGGGTGGGTAAGGAAAGAGAAGCTCTAACTGACTCTCTCTCTCTCTTAAGGTCAAGAGGTCACACAAATAGGAATAGTTGTGAACCAATTTCTCCACAGAACTGTTGCCATAGAATTACATATAGAATTCAGTAGGATCTCTGTGGCTGTTGCTCTGCTAATATAATACTGTGGTTTTACTTCAGTGCATTCTTCATAACCACCAGTAGATGGACCTAGTTGGCCCTGTGAGAACGTAAAGAAACAGCTATCTTCTGCTGGTTCTGTCTTGTCATGTTTTATTTTTGTTGGAGCAAACGCCCAGAGAATAAACTGTTTGATGGAGCAGAACACTTTGCATAAGTGGTACATTTACCACCAGTTTTCTCCAATGCAGATCATTCTTTGATCTGTGAGAACCAATAGATGTCATCAATAATGGAGACAGCCACTTGATAAATTGAAAGAAAATATTCCCATGGCCACACCCATATCTTAACCTATAACCAATGTTGGGGAAGACACTCTGAAAAGATACTATTACAGGTCAGGAAATGTGCCTACCAACTCACTGTACAGTATGGTTACAGGCATCCTCAGTCAAGGGATGAGACCTCTATGGCAGGAGCAGACTGGTTCTCATCTTACCTAAAGCGACACCCTACCTACTCCAGTAGGAGTTCTGAAGCAACCAGTCTGTCGCAGGCCACAAGTTTCAACAGAACAAATGTGGCAGAGTTTTTCAGCAAACTAGGAGAGGTGATAAATAAATAAAGCTTTGATGCCAATGACATGGAATGTTGATGAGACAGGAAGAACCACAGCACAAACACCTGATAGAGTGGTTGTGAAACAGGGCACCAAACAAGTTGGAGCAATAGCATAAGCGGAAAGGGGTACACTAGTGTCAATGGCATGTGCTATAAATGCAATATGAAACTCAATCCCCCAAACGTATGTTTTCCCACGCAGGCCACCTCTCCAGCTGCCTTCCAGGCCTCCTCTCCAGCTGCCTTCAGGTACACCTCTCCAGCTACCTCCCAGGCCTCCTCTCCAGCTGCCTTCCAGGCCTCCTCTCCAGCTGCCTTCAGGTACACCTCTCCAGCTACCTTCCAGGCCTCCTCTCCAGCTGCCTTCCAGGCCTCCTCTCCAGCTGCCTTCAGGTACACCTCTCCAGCTACCTTCCAGGCCATCTCTCCATCTGCCTTCCATGCCTCCTCTCCAGCTGCCTTCCAGTACACCTCTCCAGCTACCTTCCAGGTCCACCTCTAAAGCTGACTTCCAGGCCACCTCTCCATCTGCCATCCAGCACACCTCTCCAGCTACCTTCCAGGCCATCTCTCCAGCTGCCTTCCAGGCCTCCTCTCCAGCTGCCTTCCAGGCCTCCTCTCCAGCTGCCTTCCAGGCCACCTCTAAACCTGACTTCCAGGCCACCTCTCCATCTGCCTTCCAGCACATCTTTCCAGCTGCCTTCCAGGCCACCTCTCCAGCTGCCTTCCAGGCCACCTCTCCATCTGCCTTCCAGCACAAATATCCAGCTACCTTCTAGGCCATCTCTCCAGCTGCCTTCCAGTACACCTCTCCAACTGTCTTCCAGTACACCTCTCCAGCTGCCTTCCAGGCCACCTCTCCATCTGCCTTCCAGCACAAATATCCAGCTGCCTTCTAGGCCATCTCTCCAGCTACCTCCCAGTAAACCTCTGCAGATAGCCTGGTTCCTCTCTAGGTTTCTTCCTAGGTTTTGGCCTTTCTAGGGAGTTTGTCATAGCCACCGTGCTTCTACACCTGTATTGCTTGCTGTTTGGGGTTTTAGGCTGGGTTTCTGTACAGCACTTTGAGATATCAGCTGATGAACGAAGGGCTATATAAATACATTTGATTTGATCTGATTTGATTTGCAGTTGCCTTCCAGTACACCTCTCCAGCTGCCTCCCAGGCCATCTCTCCAACTGACTCTCAGTACACCTCTCCAACCGCCTTCCAGTACACCTCTCCATCTGCCTTCCAGCACACCTCTCCAACCGCCTTCCAGTACACCTCTCCAGCTGCCTTTCAGGCCACCTCTCCAGCTGCCTTCCAGGCCCTCTTTCCAACTGCCTTCCAGGCCATCTCTCCAGCTGCTTTCCAGGCGACCTCTCCAGCTGCCTTCCAGGCCTCCTCTCCAGCTGCCTTCCAGTACACCTCTCCAGCTACCTTCCAAGCCATCTCTCCAGCTGCCTTGCAGGCCTCCTCTGCAGCTGCCTGCCTGGCCTCCTCTCCAGCTGCCTTCCAGGCCACCTCTGAAGCTGACTTCCAGGCCACCTCTCCATCTGCCTTCCAGCACACCTCTCCATCTGCCTTCCAGCACAACTCTCCAGCTGCCTTCCAGGCCATCTCTCCAGCTGCCTTCCAGTACACCTCTCCAACTGCCTTCCAGCACATATCTCCAGCTACCTTCCAGTAAACCTCTGCAGCTGCCTTCCAGTACACCTCTCCAGCTGCCTCCCAGGCCATCTCTCCAACTGACTCCCAGTACACCTCTCCAACCGCCTTCCAGTACACCTCTCCATCTGCCTTCCAGCCCACCTCTCCAGCTGCCTTTCAGGCCACCTCTCCAGCTGCCTTCCAGGCCCTCTCTCCAACTGCCTTCCAGGCCATCTCTCCGGCTGCCTTCCAGGCCACCTCTCCGGCTGCCTTCCAGGCCACCTCTCTAGCTGCCTTCCAGGCACCTCTCCAGCTGCCTTCCAGGCCATCTCTCCAGCTGCCTTCCAGTACACCTCTCCAACTGCCTTCCATACCTTAAGGGAACATTTTGACATTCGCCATATGATTAGTGAGAAAGTCCACATTGCAAATATACAGTCCCTTACTAGACGACAACGTTTCTAAAATTTGCGGACGGTGGCGGGCCGTGCACCCGGGTCGGATCTTCCAGGAAGTCATCAAACGAAGTCTCTCGGACATTCAGTTTCCGTTCAATAAAATTTTCCAATTTTGGTCATTTTTCCGCTGTCCCGGTAAATCCCACAAGAGGGCGAATTAAATCATATTGCAAATGTACAAAACATCACCAATCACGACGTGGCCTTTTCTCCTAAACGGAAAAGACTTTGAAGACGAAACTTGGTGAGCATAGGTTTGGCATAATGGGTAGTTGGCCCCGAGCAAGATGGCGTCCAGGCCTCTACGGTTTTTGAGTTATGGCCATTTTTCTGGGATTAAAGGTCAAAAATGAAAATAGAGCAATAATTTTTCCGCTTCACATCAAAGTAAATTAACCTACGGTTTCAATTTAAAAAAGAACCAGCCATTTATCTATCATAATTTAAGACAAATCGTACAATGTCAAATTGGTGATGTTCAAAAAAAGGTGTTTAAAAAAAAAAGTTGCAGATCCAGTTGCAGCGTGTTCAGACAAATCTTTTTGAATTGTGTTTCCGAGCTATGCGAAATTTCTGTGATTTTCTGTGATTTTCTGAAATAACACACACACATTCAACCCTCTGTAAATAAGTCAGTTCTTAACATAAAGACTTAAAACTCAAAATTCTATAAGTGCCTACTCAAAGGACGTCACTTTCAGCTTCCTGTGTAAACCGGAAGTTCCTTAAAATGGTGTCATAGGTGCTGTTTCGAAGGTTTAAAAAGGTCTGATCTTTTCAAAACTTCATATGTGTTATTAGGCAACCCTCATGAACAGTAAATCAGTCATGTCTCCCAACAGATGTCAAATTTGCACTGTGCATTTGCAATATGATTCAACAGTGAAAAAACATCACCAAATGGACATGATGAAATCAACACAACGAGCGATGGAGAGGAACCACTATCACTGCCCGGCCATCCCGAGTTCATCAGGCCAGTCAAATTTGCATTTCTGCAGTACTTTTGAGCATGACAAATTCGTGATGGTAAATGCCCATTGAAACATACTGCAAATGCTCAGCTGTGCACCTGGCTATTGGAACGGGTTGCCAGGAGCACATCTTTTAAATGGTTTTTAATGCCATTACAGGGTAGCAAGGGGTCCACGATTGGGTAAGTAGCACCCCCCACCCGCGCCCCTTGTCATTTTGGACGTATTTCAAAATATAGTTAAAAAACAACAGTCCCACTTCTCCCTCACCATACATGCCTTCCAGTTCATCTCTCCATCTGCCTTCCAGCACACCTCTCCAGCTGCCTTCCAGTACACCTTTCCAGCTGCCTTCCAGCACACCTCTCCAGCTGCTTTCCAGTACACCTCTCCAGCTGCCTTCCAGTACACCTTTCCAGCTGCCTTCCAGTACACCTCTCCAGCTGCCTTCCAGGCCACTCCTCCAGTTGCCTTCCAGGCCACCTCTCCAGCTACCTTCCAGGCCATCTCTCCAACTGCCTTTCAGGCCACCTCTCCAGCTGCCTAGCAGCACACCTCTCCAGCTGCCTCCCAGGCCACCTCTCCAGCTGCCTTCCAGTACACCTCTCCAGCTGCCTTCCAGTACACCTCTCCAGCTGCCTAGCAGCACACCTCTCCAGCTACCTTCCAGGCCATCTCTCCAACTGCCTTTCAGGCCACCTCTCCAGCTGCCTCACAGGCCACCTCTCCAGCTGCCTTCCAGGCTATCTCTCCATCTCATTCCAAGTCTGTACCCCAGGAACTGTGACTCTGATTAAGTGAACATGTCCAACATTCAGTCACACACACAGACAAACAGCCCCCCCCCCCCCCCCCCCCCCCCACACACACACACACCACAGACGTTCAGATGATAAGCTTAGATTTTGTTTGTTTGAGAAAGACCATTTAGTAGAGGGTAAAATAATAAACATGTATTATTATTTCTGCCAAACAAAATGTAAAACATGGCAATGATGCTCTCATGGTCTAAATAAAGGCATTCAATAATTAGTTGCATGTCATAATTTATGCCCTTTTTTTATGTTACAAGATCATCGGGTAAATTGTAACAATTCACTCCTTGTATTTAAGACAACACCATGCATTTGCAGTTTGATTTACATATATAATAACCACGTTATAAAGGACAGATGTAGGTTGTTTGTATCAAGTTTTGAAAACACTATCATAAACGATCTCTGAGAAACTGACGAAAAGGTGAAAAGTGTTAGAACCATCCCGGTCTTCCCTATGAACCTCCTGCCACATGATGACCATGACGGTCATTTAAATCCTGCTAATATCTCAGCGCATGAAATAGATCATTGTTGATTTGTGACTCTGATACGATTGATGTAAGGTTGTTTAGAACTCTACCATCATCAGGATATGTCATGAGAATTCTGAAGAAAAAAAACTGAATGAAATTATTTTTATTAGCCTATCATTATTATTCATAACCAATGAAGACGAATATAATTTGTTCTATCCAGATTAGAATCAAATCATTAATACATATTTTACCCACTTCTCAGTCGGAATTTAAAATGTGTATTGCACATGATAGAAATGTGTCATCATATTCTTAACGACAATGAGTTGCACCGCGCCGCAGATCTATGTCCGATGCTCAGAGAAGCTTATTTTGGGCGGACTTTATGACCCCTCCGGATATCCGTGAGGGATGCGGCGATGATGTTACCATGTATGAACCGTTATTGGGGGCGGTGACGCTGTCGCTTTTATAGGAAAGGGGCACTAAACCATACCGGTGTAATTCTAACGACACGTAGGCAATTGCAGTGCCAAACGTGGGTTTATTGTAGCTGATTCTTGGTGAATAGTGGAATTCGGAAGGAAGTTTTTTCGGCGGACCTACTATATAAGCGACAGAATGAAGGAGAGCATTGAGGGAATTGAGAGGTTCGTCAGTCCGGGCAAAGGGCGAGGACTCCGGGTCACCAAACCCTTCAAAGTTGGGGAGCTTCTCTTCGCTAGTCTTCCATATACTTACGTCCTGACTGCCAGCGAGAGAGGCTCTAACTGTGAATATTGCTTCACAAGGTAGGCTATCTATCACTCCACGGTGACAAGTGTCAACCACTTTTCTCATGTCTTGCATGTGGTGGTGAACTGATTCGTCATTTAGCTTATTTGTTTGATTGGTGTCATATATTTTTTATTCATCTCCATAACGGATGTATTTGACTGTGATTGTGTATCACAGGTGAGTTCATCACAGCAACCAGTGTGAGCTCACAATTGTCGCAAGAAGAGAAACAGTAATTAACGTTACTGGACTAACACTCCCACTTGTCTTTTCTTAGACTTTGCTGATAGCTGCTTTATTTAGTGAAAATGAGCTTGTTATGACTGTGATGTGTGGTTTGCTCACCTAGCTAGCTACCTTAGGCCTACAGTTAGTACATTCATCCTGTCACTCTTTATAAGAGCGTCTGCTTAATAGCTACAATGTAAATGTGCATAGCTGCAAGCAGCCATGCCCGGTTTCACATGATGACAGAAAAGGACAGGATCAGTTGGGTAACAAAGCAAGCATTCTATCATGTACTAACTGTTTTCTTTTATGTGCAATCATGAGCCTAAAATATTAAATCTGCAGTGTATCTGATATATGGTTCTTGAGGAGAAAATGATTGCAGATGATTTTGAGCATTAGCATATGCTTTACATGTGCAAATGATGAGTTGTTAATAGTTTCCTTGTTTTTTGAGATATCAATACTAAACCAAGTGAGGTTCATCTTAGGGATGTTCAGGATAGTGATGGCAAGTGGATTTACAAAGGATTTAAATGGACATGTAAAATCTGATTTCCTGATTTAGCAATAACTCAGCCATCTCTTAACCAATCCCTTCAGTGCCTTGTATTCATGGAGGCCAAGGGAAGCCAGGCATCTCCAAAAAAATGGAACAATAAAAACACATATATAAAATAATGCATCTCTCTTCTCTCTGTGATTCATCATTTTCCTTCAATTCGCAAGAGGAATGTATCTCACAGGAGAAAGCATCCTTGTGGTAACTCTCCAGTGTTATAAATCAATAATTGATTAGTGTTCTGAAAATGTTGAAACATTAACTTAATTGACCATGCTCTAGATCATGTAACTTTTGATTAGCTTTTTTAAAGCAAAGAGATGTACCCTGGGTCTACATACCGAATGTGGTGATATTTAGACTTATAGTTAATGAAAATACATTTATTCAAAGGTTTCAAAAAATGTCCAAGATGCAGGAAAATCTATCCTGATGGACCTTATGGGTCCTTGAGGCACATTTGTTTAGCATGAGGAAAGACACCTACATAAAAATGTTCTCTAGGTCCAATGAGGGGGCGGATATGAACGTTTAAGTGAGACTGTTTACAACAGCGCCACCTATAGGCCAAATGGTGCCATTATTATTTGACCAAGTTACTCATGGCCTGTAGTTTCTGTGCCAAATTCTTAAAGTTATCATTCTATGCTGGAGTTATTTGACCGTGTCAAGGATTTTTTTAAATGTTTGCTTTGAACCCTTAATTAGTGGACTTGATATATTAGGAATTAAACAATGCACCATCATATTAAATATTGCATTCTTGAAAGAAATAACCGTTTAATTTGAAGAATTATTGTAAATCTCTTGGATTTATTAAACACCTGCCATATGTGACTGAAATGACACTTACAAAAAAATATTGTTGTCTATCGACAATGACAAGTCATCGGGGTCTGACAACTTGGATGGAAAATTGCTGAGGAGAATAGCGGACGATATTGCCACACCTATTCGCCATATATTCAATTTAAGCCTACTTCAAAGTATATGACCTCAGGCCTGGAGGGAAGCAAAAGTCATTCCGCTACCCAAGAATAGTAAGGTCCCCTTTACTGGCTCAAATAGCCGACCAATCAGACTATTACCAACCCTTAGTAAAATTGTGTTTGACCAGATACAATGCTATTTTACAGTAAACAAATTGACAACAGACTTTCAGCACGCTTGTAGGGAAGGACATTCAACAAGCACAGCACTGAGAGAAATTGATGATAAAAAGATTGTGGGGGCTGTATTGTTAGACTTCAGTGTGGCTTTTGACCATATCGATCATAGTCTGCTGCTGGAAAAACATATGTGTTATGGCTTTACACCGCCTGCTATATTGTGGATAAAGAGTTACCTGTCTAACAGAACACAGAGGGTGTTATGGCTTTACACCCCCTGCTATATTGTGGATAAAGAGTTACCTGTCTAACAGAACACAGAGGGTGTTATGGCTTTACACCCCCTGCTATATTGTGGATAAAGAGTTACCTGTCTAACAGAACACAGAGGGTGTTATGGCTTTACACCGCCTGCTATATTGTGGATAAAGAGTTACCTGTCTAACAGAACACACATGGTGTTCTTTAATGGAAACCTCTCCAACATTTTTTATTTCTTTATTTTATTTAACCTTTATTTAACTAGGCAAGTCAACATAATCCAGTGTCTTGGCGTGGCCCTTTCTGGGTATAGATCATGGCTTCCCACTCTCTCCTACACCCAGTTTCTGTTATCTCAGGTCGTAAATTCCTGGCAGAGACTCTCCCCCCCTGGCCATGCAGAAAGAGAGACACAGAGAGAAAAAAGGATTTTACATGGCAAACTCCTAAATTCCCAAAATGAGAATATGAAACAAAATGTCCACTTGTGAGAAACGGGGGAATGAATGGCCCGTGGACACTTAAGGAACGGGTATGACGAGTGTGTTTCATTTGGTGACCTTAGCGAGGACAGAAAACACACACAACTAAATCTCTGAATGTGTATATTTCTCAATTATGAGGTTTGCATCTAATTCTTGTATAAAATGAATGAGTAAAGATGAAACTATTTGTAAAATTATGTAATATGATATTAAATGTGAGAGAATTCTATTTCCTTTCAAGTTTAACTAAGTCATTGGCCTGCCCCTGTGGGCACAGACATGATCAGGCATCATAGAACCAACCACCTTTTCTACTGTTACGAATAACCCCCCCCCCCCCCCCCCCCCAGAGGAAACCCTCTTGAGACCATGCATACCTCGCTGTCAGCTGAGGTGGCACAGGTTTGAGTACCAAGACTGAGCAAACCCACAGCGTGAGCTGTGATTGTGAATAGTTTAGACTAAGCAAACCCACAGCGTGAGTTGTGATTGCGAATAGTTATTGAAATCCTAACCATACCACGTGGAGCATTGGAATATGTGGACAACTACAAATACCTAGGTGTCTGGTTAGACTGTAAACTCTCCTTCCAGACACACATCAAACATCTCCAATCCAAAGTTACATCTAGAATTGGCTTCCTATTTCGCAACAAAGCATCCTTCACTCATGCTGCCAAATATACCCTTGTAAAACTGACCATCCCACCAATCCTCGACTTCGGCGACGTCATTTACAAAATAGCCTCCAATTCCCTACTCAATAAATTGGATGCAGTCTATCACAGTGCCATCCGTTTTGTCATCAAAGCCCCATATACTACCCACCACTGCGACCTGTACGCTCTCGTTAGCTGGCCCTCGCTTCATACTCGTCGCCAAACCCACTGGCTCCAGGTCATGTACAAGACCCTGCTAGGTAAAGTCCCCCCTTACCTCAGCTCGCTGGTCACCATAGCAGCATCTACCTGTAGCACGTGCTCCAGCAGGTACAGTATATCTCTCTGGTCACCCCCAAAACCAATTCTTCCTTTGGCCAGTCTCTCCTTCCAGTTCTCTGCTGCCAATGACTGGAACGAACTAAAAAATCTCTGAAACTGGAAACACTTATCTCCCTCACTAGCTTTAAGCACCAGCTGTCAGAGCAGCTCACAGATTACTGCACCTGTACATAGCCCATCTATAATTTAGCCCAAACAACTACCTCTTTCCCTACTGTATTATTTATTTTGCTCCTTTGCACCCCATTAGTTATATCTCTACTTTGCACATTTTTCCACTGCAAATCTACCATTCCAGTGTTTTACTTGCTATATTGTATTTACTTTGCCACCATGGCCTTTTATGTCTTTACCTCCCTTATCTCACCTCACTTGCTCACATTGTATATAGACCTATTTTTCTACTGTATTATTGACTGTATGTTTGTTTTACTCCATGTGTAACTCTGTGTTGTTGTATGTGTCGAACTGCTTTGCTTTATCTTGGCCAGGTCGCAATTGTAAATGAGAACTTGTTCTCAACTTGCCTACCTGGTTAAATAAAGGTGAAATAAAAAAATAAAAATTGGCTACACGGCTGGAAATGGTTCAACTCTGAGACTTTCGATCCTGACAGAATAAGAGCAAATCTTAGATACTAATTGCTAGTCTGCAGCTATAAATTATGTAACCTTGGGATGCTATTACCGACAACCTCCGAAAGATGTATTGTATGAGAACATTTCTGAATGGTACTCTGAAGTATCCATTCTAACCAAGAAAGACTTTGATCTTCAGGGAACCAGAAAGAGAGAAAGAGACGCAGATGAACTGACTCTCCAGCAGATGGACTGACGATTCCAACAGAGATCCCGATGACACCTGGGCGTAAATATATATTGATTGCAATTATTCCCGAATGAGTGAGCGTTCATGTGCAAAGGATTAGCATTTAAATTAATATAATTGTCAACTGTGTTTGTGTAGTGATCCCTTTTGTCTTTCCCACTCTCGCTCAGTCCACACCCACGTCCCTTTGTCCACCAAGCCGTCATATCGGCTTAGCCCACTAGGGAATCTTCCCTATCATTTGGTAGTAACAGATCTACTGTTTGTTTGTTTATGCATTTCTGTGATTATTTAGTTAGTTAGTAAATAAATGATTAAGACAATTGGTGTATGGATGATTCATAGTAAAGACTGGGTTCGTGCAGATAACCAATAATTTACAACACTTGAAATGAGACTAACGTGAGGTAAAGAATAATTCATTAATTAGAAGACTAATTGATCAGATATTAAAATATCGGAAGAGTTATATTGGGAAAATTATAACTTTGTAATCTGAAGATTTTCCTTGGTGTCCCAACTTCCTAGTTAATTACATTTACATGATTAGTTTAATCACGTAATAATAATTACAGAGAATTGATTTGATAAAATAACAGTCTTCACTTTTAATGATGCCAACGACACGACACCAGGTAGAATCAGGAATTCCCCAGGGCAGCTGTCTAGGCCCTTTACTTTTTTCAATCTTTACTAATGACATCCCACTGGCTTTAAGTAAATGTATGCGGATGACTCAACACTATACACGTCAATTACTACAGTGACTGAAATGACTGCAACACTTAACAAAGAGCTGCATTTAGTTTCAGAATGGGTGGCAAGGAATATGTTAGTCCTAAATATAAAAAACAACTAAAATCATTGTATTTGGGACAAGTCATTCACTAAACCCTAAACCTCAACTAAATCTTGTCATGAATAATGTGGTAATTGAGAAAGTTGAGGTGACTAAACTGCTTGGAGTAACCCTGCATTGTAAACTGGTCATGGTCAAAAGAAATGGGGCGGCAGGGTAGCTGCCCTGGGGAATTCCTGATTCTACCTGGTGTCGTGTCGTTGGCATCATTAAAAGTGAAGACTGTTATTTTATCAAATCAATTCTCTGTAATGGTTAGTGGTTAGAGCGTTGGACTAGTAACCGGAAGGTTGCAAGTTCAAACCCCCGAGCTGACAAGGTCGCTGTCGTTCTGCCCCTGAACAGGCAGTTAACCCACTGTTCCTAGGCTGTCATTGAAAATAAGAATTTGTTCTTAACTGACTTGGTAAAATAAAAATACAAATACGACAGTAGCTAAGATGGGGAGAAGTCTGCTCTGCCTTCATAAGAACACCATCAACAAGGCAGGTCCTACAGGCACCTGGACTACTGTTCAGTCAGGTACAACAAAGAGGGATTTATGATAATTACAATTGGCTCAGAACAGGGCAGCACAGCTGGCCCTTAAATGTACACAGAGAGTTAACATTAATAATATGTATGTCCATCTCTCATTGACAAAGTGGAGGAGATTGACTTCATCACTACTTGTTTTTGTAAGAAGTGTTGACAAGCTGAACACACCGAGCTGTCTGTTTAAACTGCTAGCACACAGCTCAGACACCTATGCATACCCCACAAGACATGCCACCAGAGGTCTCGTCACACTCCCCAAGTCCAGAACAGACTATGGGAGGCACACAGTACTACATAGAGCCATGACTACATGGAACTCTATTCCACATCAGGTAACTGATGCAAGCAGTAGAATCAGATTTTAAAACACAGATGAATATACACCTCAAACTTTCTTCTCAGCCTAGGTTGTGTGTTCTGCAAACAACGGTAAGACTGTAATAATGATATACTGAATGCATTAACAGAAAGTACCATTACCAAACAAGCATTGTAGATGAGAAATTCTGGGAATGAACGGTACATGTACTAGTGAATCAGACACGTGTCTTGTGTGCCATCATTTAAAAAAAAAAAATTGCTACTGATCGACTAAAAAAATCTTTGTCGACCAACAGCCTGTCGACCAAACAATCGACTAGTCGACTAAATAGTGTCAGCGCTACTACACACATTTACATTTACATACATATTATTGTATAGTGGTATACATTTTATATTGTAGATATGTAGTGGTGTAATAATGTTATATGATGTACTGTTTTATATTTTGTTTGATGTGTGATGTACAGTAAGTGCCTTAATGTTGCTGGACCCCAGGGAGAGTAGCTTCTGCCTTGGCAGCAGCTAATGGAGATCCCTAATAAATACAAATACCCTTACATAAAGATGTCAGCTCTTAGTTTGAGACAGTTTGCTATAGCAGGAAAATAATCCCGCAGTATCAGGAAATGTGAATTATTATGTGGATTATAATGAAGGGGTTGATACATTTTTCGTTATGGCAAATCAAGTCTGAAAATTCAAAGTTGAAATGACAAACTTTAGAATCCTTTTTAGAACTCAGACGTACTACAAGTCAAACACACTACTGTGCAGGAACATTCTCAGCAACAAAAGAGTGATAAGATTTAGATCCTACATCTGAATCACATATCCACCCAGGTCCACATGCCCCACTGTTTCTGCCTTAGATCTGTGATATCAGGATTGATTTATATATCATAGCCTTCCAATGAGTATTTGCCATATATTCAGACTGACAGTATTGGCTTACACTACTCTGAATATGAATAGTTTATTTCCAAAACACTATATCCAGTAATATTTCACACTTGTGTTTTTTTTATATCAGAAATGATTGCTTATGGGTACCTTTTATGTGTGTAAAATATTGCTGTTCTCAGATTATTGTTTCATCGATTTTAGATGTGTATGAAAATGTTGTTTTTTGTGGCAAATGCTTTATGTCCGTTCGGCTGCAATGGAATGTTTTGTATCCTGTATATTTGACATTGATACTGTATGTGGCTGTCTCACCTAGCTATCTAAATATGAATGCACTTACTGTAAGTATTTTTTATTTTATTGAACCTTTTATTTAACAAGGCAAGTCAGTTAAAGAACAAATTCTTATTTACAATGACGGCCTACCAAAAGGTAAAAGGCCTCCTGCGGGGACGGGGGCCTGAGATTAAAAACATATACAAAGAAATATAAATACAGGAAAAAACACACATCACAACAAGAGAGAATCATAAAACACGGGACGAGATGTTAAAAACTGTCCATTGTGCCAATAGATGGAATGCACTCACATGAGATTTGCCGTGATGTTGACATGGGAGGTTTATTTCTTAGACTGGGTTAAGATGTCAATTTTGGGACACATCCTCAGTAGTGTGCCTTCGAATCAGTGGGTGTTTCGGCCTTTAATCACTAAACACCCTCATCAAAGGTGGCCAGCTAAAGGGTGATCAAGCCTTAGCTTGTGTCCGATGCCCAATTAAGATGTCCCACGGGACTATGCAAGGCAGGGGCGTCCTCTTCCCTGAGCCAGCCCTACAGCTGACCGCATACCTCATATGCTCTCCTCAAGTTGGAGGGATCTGAATTGGGTTCTCAGGTGGGGGTGGGGGGTCATGAATTTATAGCCCAGCAAGGGTCCTTCTGTTTGATCCAGATCCACTGGCTGCCTCTTTCAGCTGCTTGAGAAACTGCTCTGACGGTCTGCCGCAGAGCCTGTCCATGGATTCCAAGTTCTTTCAGCAACCTGATGGTGGAAGAAGCCACGAATCCTCTGCATCCCACTTCAACTGGCCAGACTTTTGCATTCCAGCCACGCTGAGTTGCGTCTGCTGCCAACTCTGTGTAACGCAGTTTCTTATGCTCGTAGGCCTCTTCAACAGAGTTTTCCCACAGGACTGTGAGCTCTATGATGTACACAGCCTTTCGTGAAGGGGACCAGAGTACCATGCCTGGCCTAAGGTTGGTAGAAGCAATCTCAGGTGGAAAAATTAGTTGCTGGCCAATATCGACAAGCATCTTCCAGTCCCGGGCCATGGCTAGGTGTCCAGTTTCTGGCTTCGAAGGAGGATGCTTTGGCCTTTTCTGTCCCTCCCGGATGAATGTTGTTGTTTTGACGAGATTGCTTGTTTTTGGAGGTAATGAATTGGTTGCACTCCTCTTGGTCTCAAGTGCTGCAGCCAGGCTCTTGAGGACCTGATTGTGCCTACAGGTGTAGCGGCCTTGTGAGAGGCTGGTCTTGCAACCTGTCATTATATGCCTGAGAGTCGCTGGAGCTGGGCAGAGGGGGCAGGTCGAGTCCTCGCCATACCATTGATGTAGGTTTTTTGGTGATGGAAGCACATCATAAACAGCTCTTATGATGAAGCTGATGTTGCTTGCCTCCATTTGCCAAAGATCACTCCAGTTGACACAACACTACATAAAGAGAGACCTAAGACAACAACATAACAAGGCAGCAAAACATGACAACACAGTCGCAAAGTCGCACAGGATAAGAGCATCTGATGAATTACGAAAATGTCAAATGTAAATGTTTTACATACAGATCTCACATTACTAAGTATATATTTTATTATTGATGCCACATATGTATTGATTGTGCATTTCTTTATAACAAACGTAGATAGTTGTTACATTTCACTGTGTAAAACATTAGCATTTAGCAAAAAAACATGATTATTTGCCTCTCTGAAATGAAACCAACAAGTGATACAGTTTAAACAAGTACATGTCTGTCATTGAACAACCCCATGCCATGATTATATAGTAAAAAAAATCACATCTCTCTTTCATAATTTATTTCAACAATAAAAGCTCATTTACCAACATTTCTGACAATGGATTTATTGGGTTTTTGAATTAAACTCTTCATATATGGTCCATTCATTGATGCCCTGCTCCCCTACTACCACAATAATGAGCTTGTAGCGTGGCCAGGGCTCTTTTCCAGAACAGTTTGTGCTCTAGTTTGTCATGATGGGGCTGTCATGACAAATAATGTCCCCCGGGCAAAATGTGTCCCCCTCTGAGTCACAGCCTGCTTAGACAGCTACTGTAGTTGGCTAGCTGAGTATGCAGGTTAAGGTAAATAAGTACAGTAGCTAGCAACGTCATTCTAAAAACATCTTAAATGATTTATTCTTATTTAACAACATTTTCTTATATGAAGACAAATATATGGTAAAGAAAGAGTGTTTTCTTTCCAGTCTTTTCGGTACTCTGAAGCAGCAGGTAGTCAGCAGGTTGTCAACGTCAAAAACACCATGATTGGAGAGCAATTCTGAGGTAAAAATGTTGTGCAGCCTGAGCGAGCGCTTATAAGGTGAAATAGAACTAGAACTGCCCACGTCCTCCGTCCTTCGTGACCACTACGAGGTAAAATAGAGGCAAAAATAGAGGCACTATTTGGAATGACAGGCCCAATCTATAAAATCTATTTCTGTATGCTTGCAGTGGAGGGGCTTGTTTTTCTGTAGGCCTATTCCACATAACTGGTCCATGTGGCAACACTTAAGAGAATTATCATTCACAAATTGTAGTACAGTAAAATAACAGCTTTTAATCAAATGGGTGGTTAACAAACAGCTACATGATCTGACATATTTCAAGATGGGAACTTTCTAAGATTTCTAAGAGTTTTGGGATATATTTGTCAGTCAACTTTGTCATTCAAATCAAGTCAGTTTCTTGGAGGTAGGGGGTGCTGTGTTCATCATTTCATTGCGATTTCTAGATACACACATATTAATGTCAATTTTAATTTATTCTTTTAACAGACACTCTATGTTGCAGCACACACTCTTTCTATACACCTGAAACTGGAGTAGTCCTGAGGTGAGGTCCCCGTAAGTACTGATGTGCTGTCATCTGCAAGATCACCTGCACACTAAGCACAGATGCCAGTTCAACGTCTAGTTTTGATCTATATTTGGTTGAGTTCTCAACTTACGTGAATTCAACGTGAAATAAACAAAACATTTCACCATCTCTTTGGATTTAAGTTAAATGTTGGGTGAAAAAAATACGACATTCTCTTACGTTTCTGACTCTTTTTTTCTTCTTCTCCGCGTTGATTCTACGTTATCACATTGCATTTTTTGGTTGGAATTACATGGAAACAACGTTGATTCAACCAATTTATCCCCAGTGGGTGGTGTCTACATAGTCCTTAACTCAACAGTCAACACCTTGAAAGATCTAGATACTATCTTCTATTTCTCCAATCCTACTTTTTTCCCGTCGAGAGGGATCATTCCATCGTCCCGAAGGCAGAAAATGTCTTTGTCTTTGACAGTTTCTCTGGGGCTGGCTACTTGTTTTTGTCTTTGTGACAGCTTCTCTGGGGCTGGCTGCTTGTCTTTGTCTTTGTGACAGTTTCTCTGGGGCTGGCTGCTTGTCTCTGTCTTTGTGACAGTTTCTCTGGGTCTGGCTGCTTGTCTCTGTCTTTGTGACAGCTTCTCTGGGGCTGGCTGCTTGTCTCTGTCTTTGTGACAGTTTCTCTGGGGCTGGCTGCTTGTCTCTGTCTTTGTGACAGTTTCTCTGGGGCTGGCTGCTTGTCTTTGTCTTTGTGACAGTTTCTCTGGGGCTGGCTGCTTGTCTTTGTCTTTGTGACAGCTTCTCTGGGGCTAGCTGCTTGTCTTTGTCTTTGTGACACTTTCTCTGGGGCTGGCTGCTTGTCTTTGTCTTTGTGACAGCTTCTCTGGGGCTAGCTGCTTGTCTTTGTCTTTGTGACACTTTCTCTGGGGCTGGCTGCTTGTCTTTGTCTTTGTGACAGCTTCTCTGGGGCTGGCTGCTTGTCTTTGTCTTTGTGACACTTTCTCTGGGGCTGGCTGCTTGTCTTTGTCTTTGTGACAGTTTCTCTGGGGCTGGCTGCTTGTCTTTGTCTTTGTGACAGCTTCTCTGGGGCTGGCTGCTTGTCTTTGTCTTTGGGACAGCTTCTCTGGGGCTAGCTGCTTGTCTTTGTCTTTGTGACACTTTCTCTGGGGCTGGCTGCTTGTCTTTGTCTTTGTGACACTTTCTCTGGGGCTGGCTGCTTGTCTTTGTCTTTGTGACAGCTTCTCTGGGGCTGGCTGCTTGTCTCTGTCTTTGTGACAGTTTCTCTGGGGCTGGCTGCTTGTCTCTGTCTTTGTGACAGTTTCTCTGGGGCTGGTTGCTTGTCTTTGTCTTTGTGACAGCTTCTCTGGGGCTAGCTGCTTGTCTTTGTCTTTGTGACACTTTCTCTGGGGCTGGCTGCTTGTCTTTGTCTTTGGGACAGCTTCTCTGGGGCTAGCTGCTTGTCTTTGTCTTTGTGACACTTTCTCTGGGGCTGGCTGCTTGTCTTTGTCTTTGTGACAGCTTCTCTGGGGCTGGCTGCTTGTCTTTGTCTTTGTGACACTTTCTCTGGGGCTGGCTGCTTGTCTTTGTCTTTGTGACAGCTTCTCTGGGGCTGGCTGCTTGTCTTTGTCTTTGTGACAGTTTCTCTGGGGCTGGCTGCTTGTCTCTGTCTTTGTGACAGCTTCTCTGGGGCTGGCTGCTTGTCTTTGTCTTTGTGACAGTTTCTCCGGGGCTGGCTGCTTGTCTTTGTCTTTGTGACAGCTTCTCTGGGGCTGGCTGCTTGTCTTTGTCTTTGTGACAGTTTCTTCGGGGCTGGCTGCTTGTCTCTGTCTTTGTGACAGTTTCTCCGGGGCTGGCTGCTTGTCTCTGTCTTTGTGACAGTTTCTCCGGGGCTGGCTGCTTGTCTTTGCTATAGCCTAGTAGTAAATACATGCGTGAGACCTTTTTAAATGCTCACCCTTAATGGATAACATAGCAAATATGAATGCCTATTCAATTATTCTAACAGTTCAGTTCTCTTTCTGTGCAATTAAAAATGTGCCCTTGTGAGCTGAACTACTGACCTGTGTCCTTGTTTATGCATTTGGTGGTGGTTCACTTAATTTAATTACTTGGCAGAAAATAACCTCTCCTAGAAGTCACATGAAGAACAATTTGTTCTTACAGATTACTGCTATATTTGGATAATTTGCATTTGCATTCTATATTATATGGCTGTATGATCAGCATCTGTCATGAAGGGCACCATTTATTTATGGGATAAGAACCCCTTTGCCTTTGGTTCTCATATGTAGCGTAAGTCTTATGTTGTTATGCTCTTAGATCTGTATCATGTTCTCTTTCTGAAATGCCAAAGTGTCTGTTCATTTTATCAAGAGAGACTTTTCAAAGGAGAATATACTGTGTGCTATTCATTAAACCTTAACCTTTTCTCTTATCCCCGTCCTTTTTAGAGACAAGTATAAAAGTTCAAGTAAACTTTTGTGCTTCTATCTGAGAAAAATAAAAAAAGAGATGTTTCACTGCAGGAAGACAAGACATCTCTTTGTAAATGCTATAGATGTAGGATCTTAAAGGAAAAACCCACCAAATCCACTCATTCCTTTAATTATCTGGTGTTAAATAACACTAATATGTGAGAACAATATTTTTTGTGAAGAAATATGTCATTTGGGGGTTATAATGTTGGTAGCAACGTGAAAGATCGTTGTGGAAATCTGTTGCACTCAAGTTGACTACAAAATCCACAATGCAATGCTCTCTTTATGGGCTGGCTAGGTAGCTAGCTAGCTAGCAAACATAGCTACACACAATAATATCAAAGACAATATCAGCTGGTAAAGTATCTAGTTAGTTGCAAAATCACCTATCAATTTATTAGTCAACAATCTCATCATGTTCAACCTGCAGATTGATGTGCCTCACAGAGTGGAATCAAACATTTACAATTGGCAGATATACTTTTTGAGGAGATGGGAAACGTTGCCCATGCTACATCAGTGGGCCATACGGTGCATTCTGGGCGATTCTGGGACAAAGAGCGCTCTCCTTCAAGGAGTGAATGGGTCTATTGGGCGCTAGCTCAAAAACCCAACATTAGCACGAATCTCATCAACAAGAAGTACAACATTACAAATATTTTCTGAGATATGAGATGATTAACTTGCTATCTGTAGTATCGTATAGCTTTGGAATTGTGACATTATGTACTTTAGAGAAAAATAGGCACGCTTCTCAACACATATACGGACTTTGAGAAGGGATTGCGTGATGATAAAAAAATGGAAAAATTATTAATTTAGCAACCGTGTGAATGACAATGTGAATTACCGTTCAACATGACAATGTGAATTACAAATTTCTCGAGGTAGGAATATCGCAAAAATATGATACATTTCTCATTCGAGAGAAGACATCCTCCCGAGTTATGACATCGGCCAGTATTGACATCTGACATGTATTATAGACTTTTTCACGATCTAAAAGTCATATTCCTATTAACTTCCAGTGTGGTGAGAGCAATTTTATCACATTGCTACGTCATACGTCATTGATTTCTGCCTGCTTGAATGTCAATAACTGAGATACACATGAAAACATGAAATTACCCAGGGAATCGATAAAACATCACTTAGGCATGCACAACAATAATTTAACATCCAAAATGGGTGAACCTTTCCCTTAATTTGTGCCAGTTTGCTACAGCAGGAAAATAATCCTGCAGCAATAGGAAATGTGAATGTAGATTATAATTAATGGGGAAAGCCAGTATGAGGGTTTGCGCTCAGGCTAAAATGAAAGGTGGCCGGTGCGTGGGAGAGAAAATATCTGTAGAGTTGAAAAAGTACTCTCACAAGTGGAAGGTGCTATATAAACAAGACACGTACTGAAGAAGACACCTGCTGTGCATAACAGGCGCAACAGGAGCAGATAGTTGATTAGAGACTGGCGAATGGGAAGTCAATGCATATTAACAAGGAGGATATACACTACCGTTCAAAAGTTTTGGGGTCACTTAGAAATGTCCTTGTTTTTTAAATAAAAGCACATGTTTGGCCAATAAAATAACATAAAATTGCTCAGAAATACAGTGTAGACATTGTTAATGTTGTAAATGACTACTGTAGTTGGAAATGGCAGATTCTTTAATGGAATATCTACGTAGGCGTACAGAGGCCCCTTATCAGCAACCATCACTCCTGTGTTCCAATGGTACGTTGTGTTAGCTAATCCAAGTTTATCATTTTAAAAGGCTAATTGATCATTAGAAAACCCTTTTTCAATTATGTTAGCACAGCTGAAAACTGTTGTTCTGATTTAAAGAAGCAATAAAACTGGCCTTCTTTAGACTAGTTGATTATCTGGAGCATCAGCATTTGTGGGTTCGATTACAGGCTCAAAATGGCCAGAAACAAACAACTTTCTTCTGAAACTCATCAGTTTATTCTTTTTCTGAGAAATTAACGTGAGAAATTGCCAAGAAACTGAAGAGCTCGTACAACACTGTGTACTCCTCCCTTCACAGAACAGTGCTAACTGTCTCTAACCAGAATAGAAAGAGGAGTGGGAGGCCCCGGTGCACAACTGAGCAAGAGGACAAGTACATTAGAGTGTCTAGTTTGAGAAACAGACGTCCCCGTCTCAACATCAACAGTGAAAAGGCGACTCTGGGATGCTGGCCTTCTAGTCAGACTTGCAAAGAAAAAGCCATATCTCAGACTGGCTAATAAAAAGAAAAGATTAAGATGGGCAAAAGAACACAGACAATGGACAGAGGAAGATTGGAAAAAAGTATTATGGACAGACAAATCTAAGTTTGAGGTGTTCAGATCAGAAAGAAGAACATTCGTGAGACGCAGAAAAAATGAAAAGATGCTGGAGGAGTGCTTGACGCCATCTGTCAAGCAAGGTGGAGGCAATGTGATGGTCTGGGGGTGCTTTGGTAGTTGTAAAGTGGGAGATTTGTACAGGGTAAAAGGGATCTTGAAGAAGGAAGGCTATCACATTTCATTTTGCAACACCATGCCATACCCTGTGGACTGTGCTTAATTGGAGCCAATTTCCTCCTACAACAGGACAATGAAACAAAGCACAGCTCCAAACTATGCAAGAACTATTTAGGGAAGAAGCAGTCGGCTGGTATTCTGTCTGTAATGGAGCACAATCACCGGATCTCAACGCTATTGAGCTGTTGTGGGAGCTGCTTGACCGTATGGTACGTAAGAAGTGCCCATCAAGCCAATCCAATTTGTGGGAGGTGCTTCAGGAAGCATGGGGTGAAATCTCTTCAGATTACCTCAACAAATTGACAACTAGAATGCCAAAGGTCTGCAAGGCTGTAATTGCTGCAAGTGGAATATTAAACATTAAAAAAAGTTTTTTTAACCAGGTAGGCCAGTTGAGAACAAGTTCTCATTTACAACTGCGACCTGGCCAAGCTAAAGCAAAGCAATGCGACACAAACAACAACACAGAGTTACACATGAGATAAACTAACATACAGTCATTAACACAATAGAAAAAAATCTATATACCGTGTGTGCAAATGTAGTAAGATTCTTTGACGAAATCAAAGTTTGAAGGACACAATTATTATTTCAATTAAAAATCATTATTTATAACCATGTCAACGTCTTCACTATATGTCCTACACATTTCATGTATGTTTTCATGGAAAACAAGGACATTTCTATGTGACCCCAAACCTTTGAACGGTAGTGTAGATTATAATTAATGGACATTTTTTCTAGGGGTTAATCAGTTTTTTTACTAGGGCAAATCAAGTCTGATATTTTAAAGTTTAAATTACAAACTTTAGTAGCTTTTTTAAACCTCGACTACACTGCAAGTTTGCATTTCCTGCTGTGCAGAAAAATGAACAGCAACATAAGAATGATCAACTAAGATCCTACATCTGTAGCAAGTTTTTATTGATTTTTTTATCTCTTCTATCATACATGAGACATTTGAGATATCCAGCTGCTTTAATTGCTGTAATGTAGTCTGTCACTATTATGCAATAGATGGATTGACGATGCTGCTCTTTAGTCAAAAAGGAGAGTAAAAAACAACCGTTTGGAAGTTGCAACCCCTTTTTTTGTCTGTAGACAACACCTGCCGGATTAGTAAGTTCATCTTGAGACCAATGGTTCAGTCTTTAGCCATAACCCTAAAGGAACTAGATAGCCTACAACCCACTGCATTTCGCTACACTCGCATTAACATCTGCTAACCATGCGTATGTGACAAATAAAATTTGATTTGATTTGATTTGATTTGATTTGATTTTTGACTCCCAGCTCCATAGACTCCCTGCAGTATCAGTGGCGTGTTTGGAGTTTTCTACTGTTCTTGTTCTCTGTGTCTGAAATGGCAGCTGGTCCAACTCAAAGGGCACATCTATTAATACCCCAGAATGTTTCAAAGGCTACAGTCCCCCTCGGTTACGACGGGAGAAACGCCATTAACAACTCCTGCCCCCACCTCAGGAGGAATGGGTTGCTCCGTAAAACGGACAACACACACAGACAGATACACACAACACACAGTGATGAAGACACCAGTTGTCTTGCCTTTTTCTCTCTTTGAACCGGCACTCAAAATGTGACTGTGAAGATCAACTACAGACTGGCATGTCTCAGCCATACATGTCATGTGTGTGTATCTACAGCAGTTGTGTATGCCATGTTCATCAGGAACCATATTCAGGGTTGGGGCCAAATCCATTTCAACTCAGTCAATAAAGGAAGTTAATTGAAATGGAATTGACTCCTTACTATGTTTGGCAGTGGCTGCTAAACTGTGTCATGATAGCATACCACTGGGCTCTGTGAAGCAGTATTTACCTGGCTGTAATGCCCTGTTTGTAACAGTATTAGGTGAAAATGTGACTAGAAGCTATGGATGTTTTAGTACTCATTCCCCACTAACCCATTGTCTTGTCACCCATAGGAAGGAGGGCTTGGCAAAATGCGGGAAGTGCAAAAAAGCGTTGTATTGCAATGTGAAATGTCAGGTAAGACATGATGATGGTGGTGATGACATTGCACGTACATACAGTACAAGTCAAAGTTTGGACACACCTACTCATTCAAGGGTTTTTCTTTATTTTTACTATTTACCACGTTGTAGAATAATAGTGAAGACCTCAACTTTGAAATAACACATATGGAATCATGTAGTAACCAAAAAAAGTGTTAAACAAATCAAAATATATTTTGGATTTTAGATTCTTCAAAGTAGCCACCCTTTGCCTTGATGACAGCTTTGCACACTCTTGACATTCTCTCAACCAGCTTCACCTGGAATGCTTTTCCAACAGTCTTGAAGGACTTGGCTGGTTTTCCTTCACTCTGTGGTCCAACTCATTGCAAACCATCTCAATTGGGTTGAGGTTGGGTGATTGTGGAGGCCAGGTCATGTGATGCAGCACTCCATCACTCTCCTTCTTGGTCAAATAGCCCTTACACAGCCTGGAGGTGTGTTTTGGGTCATTATCCTTTTGAAAAACAAATGATAGTCCCACTAAGTGCAAACCAGATGGGATGGTGTATTGCTGCAGAATGCTGAGGTAGCCATGCTGGTTAAGTGTGCCTTGAGTTATAAATAAATCACAGACGGTGTCACCAGCAAAGCACCCCCAAACATCACACCTCTTCCTCCATGCGTCACCGTGGGAACCACACATGCGTTCACCTACTCTGCGTCTCACAAAGACATGGCGGTTGGAACTACAAATCTTAAGATTGGACTCATCAGACCAAAAGACCGATGGAAATCTTTCCAATGTCCATTGCTCGTGTTTCTTGGCCCAAGCAAGCTTCTTCTTATTATTGGTGTCCTTTAGTAGTGGTTTCTCTGCAGCAATTAGACCATGAAGGCCTGATTCATGCAGTCTCCTCTGAACAGTTGATGTTGAGATGTGTCTGTTACTTGAACTTTGAAGCATTTATTTGGGCTGAAATCTGAGGTGCTTTTAACTCTAATGAACTTATCCTCTGCAGCAGAGGTAACTCTGGGTCTTCCTTTCCTGTGGCGGTCCTCATGAGAGCCAGTTTCATCATGGCGCTTGATGGTTTTTGCGACTGCACTTGAAGAAACTTTAAAAGTTCTTTAAATTTTCAGGATTGACTGAGCTTCATGTCTTAAAGTAATGATGGACTGTCATTTCTCTTTGCTTGTGCTGTTCTTGCCATAATATGGACTTGGTCTTTTACCAAATAGGGTTATCTTTAGTATACCACCCCTACATTGTCACAACACAACTGATTGGCTCAAACGCATTAAAAAGGAAATAAGTTCCACAAATGAACTTTTTTTTAAGGCACACCTGTTAATTGTAATGCATTCCAGGTAAATTCCTCATGAAGCTGGTTGGGAGAATGCCAAGAGTGTGCAAAGCTGTCATAAAGGCAAAGGAAAATAACCTTTAAAGAATCTCAAATATAACATATATTTTGATTTATTTAACACTTTTTTGGTTACTACATAATTCCATATGTGTTTTTTCATAGTTGTGATATCTTCACTACTATTATACAGTGTAGAAAATAGTTTAAAAAAAATCCCTTGAATGAGTAGGTGTCTCCAAACTTTTGACTGGTACTGTACATGCATACAGCTATAGACAAGTACCTAACATTGCATTATCTTCCAGCATCAGTGTGTATACTGTATACTCTCAGTTCTGAATGTGAAGTCCTGTGTGTTTTATATTAGAGGGCAGATAATGTGTCACTAATATCCTGTAGGCAAAATGCCTATAGTTCCAGGAATGGCTGAGGGCATGGATCGGGCTTTGGTAGTGGAGTTAGTTTTGGAGTGGGTAGTTAAGGGGGTAGAGGATATACTATATCAGCAGGGTTAGGGGAAAGCATATAGTTTGGGTTAGGGTCATCCCTAAAGACTGGTTCTTTCGAATTGTGGCTTAATGTGGTCTGAGATATTTTCTGTCGGGCATGAGTAATGGGGGTGTACTTCTGAAACCCTACCTCTTCAAAGAGTATCTTAAATATCCCACAGAACCCCCCCCCCCAACTAGCATTGACTTTGCCGTACTTACTATGACTGTTATATGTGGTTGTCCCACCTATCTATCTCAAGATGAATGCAAGTCGCTATGGATAAGAGTTTCCGCTAATTGACTAAAATGTAAATGTAATTGGAGACGGTGAGGTAGCTTGGGGCAAATATGTAGGGGGTAATATGATCCAAAGTCTGTGGAGTTGCATGCTGTCTGACTATCTCTTTAGCACGCTCCATCCAATCACTCAATGACATCAAACGGAGTATGAGTGGAGGCTAGCACAAATTATACAGTGGTGGTATCAAATGGACACCTTTAGTGGTCCAACATTCTTAAACATAACTCCTGTGTGTGTTCCTCAGAAAGGGGATTGGGCCATGCACAAGCTGGAGTGTGGGGCCATGATAGCGTACGGGGAGAACTGGTGTCCGTCTGAGTCCGTCCGACTGGTGGCTAGGATAATCGCCAAACAGGTGAGAGAGAGAAGTAGCTCTATTCCACAGTCACTACCAGTAACTCTACCAGTGTGATGATGAGCAGTATCCAGATCTATCGGATGTAGTGATCACAATATAGTAGCCATATCTAGGACAACCTTTTTGCAGGAATCTCCTTGCGAATGATTTTGCCGAAGATTGTAAGAGGTCGTACAATACGTTTTTGTAGTGATTCCAATGTTGCTGATGTCAAACATATTTGTTAGTCCGTGGTGTGTAATGAGGAGTAAACAGACATTGCACTTGACACATTTATGAAATTGCTTATCCCATTTACTAATAAGCATGCACACATTAAGAAGAGGAAGAAAAAGACGGTTAAATCCCACATGAATTGATGAGGAATTTTTTACAAATGGTATGATTGAGAAGGACGAGGCTAAAGGAATGACAAATAAGTCTGGCTACACAACAGATTGGCAAGCGTATTGCAATTTGAGAAATCATGTGACTAAACGGAGTAAAAAGAAGAAGAAACTACACTGAAAGAATGACAGTAAAAAGCTTTGGAGCACCTTCAATTACATTTTGGGGAAAAAGGCTATCTCAGTTCCATCATTCATTGAATCAGATGGCTCATTCATTACAAAACCAACTGATATTGCCAACTACTTCAGTGATTTTTTCATTGGCAAGATTAGCAAATTTAGGCATGACATGCCAGCAACAAATGGAATGGAAAATTACTGAGGAATGGACGATATTGCCACTCCTATTTGCCATATCTTCAATTTATGCCTACTAGAAAGGGTGTGCTCTCAGACCTGGAGGGAAGCAAAGCCCCCTTTACTGGCTCAAATAGCTGACCAATCAGCCTGTTACCAATCCTTAGTAAAGTTTTGGAGTGTTTGACCAGATACAATGCTATTTTACAGTAAACAAATTGACAACAGACTTTCAGCACGCTTGTAGGGAAGGACATTCAACAAACACAGCACTTACACAAATGACTGATGATTGTCTCAGAGAAATTGGTAATACAAATATTTTAGGGGCTGTTTGGTTAGACTTCAGTGCGTCTTTTGACCTTTTCGACCATAGTCTGCTGCTGGAAAAACATATGTGTTATGGCTTTACACCCCCTGCTATATTGTGGATAAAGAGTTACCTGTCTAACAGAACACAGAGGGTGTTCTTTTAATGCACCACAACGGTGAACATACGCCAACCAAAACAAATGCCCCAAACACGGGGGACTTAAACAGTCCAGCAAAAAACCCAAACACACGGACAACCGTGACACACAGACGTGTACACATGTACATCGAATAATCCCGCACAGCCAGCAGGTGGGCCGGCTGGTAAATAAAGCCCAACCAATCAGCCTAAACCAAACACAGGTGAAACCAATAAACAGAAAAGGGGAAAAAAGGGATCAGTGGCAGCTAATAGGCCGGTGACGACGACCGCCGAGCGCCACCCGAACAGGAAGGGGAGCCCCCTTCGGTAGGAGTTGTGACACTTAGGGAAATTGTAAATGGCTCAGAACAGGGCAGCACGGCTGGCCCTTGGTTGTACACAGAGAGCAAACATTAGTAATATGCATGTAAATCTCTCTTGGCTCAAAGTAGAGGAGAGATTTACTTCATCACTACTGGTATTTGAGAGAGGTATTGACATGTTGAAAGCAGTGATCTTTGTTTAAACGACTAGCACACAGTCCCCAAGTCCAGAACAGACTATGGGAGGTGCACAGTACTAGAGAGAGCCATGACTTCATGAAACTTTTCCACACCAGGTAACTAATACAAGCAGTAGAATAAGATGTAAAAAATATATACAAATATATCTTATGTAACAGCGAGGACTATGAAGCAACATAGAGTATGGGCCTGAGGGCACACACTTAGTTTGTTATACATTCATTACAGAATTTACTGTAATATTTTTCAAATTGTATAACTGCCTTAGTTTTGCCGGACCCCAGGAAGAGTAGTGGCTGCCTAATTTCATAATTAATAAATGCCAAAATCACTTTTTTTCTTATGTCAAATGGTTTTGTTATGTTTCAGTCTTCTGTGATGTATTTGAAGTGTCATATTGGGATGCAAACTCAATGTAATACATTTCAACTCTATATCTGACATGGTACAGGTGTCTTCTTTTTTAAGCCCATAACCATGTGTGTGAGGTGTTTCAAAGTAGATTTGTTTAAGACTACCAAGAAACACTCTGTGCGATCCTGATTTAGACCACTGCAGTAAAAGCTTAAGGTCTGTATGGTATCTGTGTTGTTAGTGCTGCTCGTTGTTTTGGGATGCTTATTTTGGCAGACAGAGGGTGTTAACTCAACTGTCTCTTGTCTGTTTCTGCAGAAAGCCCAGAAAGACAGGAGTACATCAGAGAAGCTGCTGCTGATTGGAGAGCTGGAATCACGTACTAACAAAACACCCACAGAGAGAATGAGTCAATACACTGCGTGTTCCATTGTGTTGTCTGCTTATTGTCGTTCTGTGTGAGAGACATACATCTCTTTCATCATGGTACTGAACGTGACACAAAGTAAAGGAAGATGCAACGATAGTGTAATGAATTCGGGGGGGTTCCGAATTCATTACACTATCGTTGCATCTTCCTTTACTTTGTGTACCAAGTCTCTCACATGTACACGCCTAGCCGATGGCCTCATGCACGCTATAACTCACTTCTTATACCAATGTAGCAAATCTGGGGTGTAGCCCCGATCGGGACCCGAATCCGGGTCCAGTAACTGTCAACCCAACCCCTTAGCTGTTAAGCCTAGAGATCCAAAACTAATGAGAAGGATGTTAGGTGTTGGGTTTAGGTCGCTACAATATACTGTATGTACAGGATAATGTAATCTAGTGTAATTGTCATTCATCCCATGTTTTTGGCCCTAATACTGTTTGCTTTTGAACAACAGCTTATCTTCAAACCTAGCCTTCAGAGAGACAGAGTAGTGTTGTCAAGCTGGCCCTCTCTATTTATACATTAGTGAGAAATGTTACCCGACACTCTCCTCTACCAGGCCTTTACCAGAGCCTCCCAACGAATGTCCCCCTTATAGAATAAATCCATTCATCCTGAATGCACAGCAGCTTTACATACATTGAACATACAATTAATTAGAGCATTGGACTTGTAACTGAAAGGTTACAAGATCGAATCCCCGAGCTGACAAGGTAAAAATCTGTCGTTCTGACCCTGAACAAGGCAGTTAACCCGCTGTTCCTAGGCCGTCATTGAAAATAAGAATTTGTTCTTAACTGACTTTCCTAGTGAAATAAAGGTTCAAAATATGAATGGTGGGGGAGGGACTCTTGATTGGAAGCTCTTTGCAGCTGTCCAAGGATTAGCATGGAAGGAAAGACCCTCTCAGGGAGTCCACAGCAGTAAGAGCTGCAGAGGTTTATATCCAACTTTATTCATATATCTCTTCGACAATAAGGTTTGTGGAGACACCATCATTTGTGATATTTGACACAATCTTTAAGTGAGTTTCTCTCTGTCTCTCTCCTTCTATCCATCCCTCCTTCCTTGTGTCTCTCAGACATAGACGATGTCGACATTGAGAAGAGGGAGATGAACGAGGGAGACATAGCCAGCCTGCACCAGTTCTACTCCAAAAACCTGGACTTCCCCAGCAAAACAGCCCTCCTCACACTTTTCTCACAGGTAAAACACACACACCCTCACATTTTCTCTGCAGTTTTAATTACAAAGAAAAACTATTGTCTTTCATATCACCTCAGTATCCCTCTAGTTTCTGTCTTATTGTAGGTCTGTACCCATTCTGGGACTCCTTCCCTATATTCTGTCTTCCAGGTCAATTGTAATGGCTTCACAGTGGAGGATGAGGAGTTGTCGAAAATGGGCTCAGCAGTCTACCCTGAGTAAGAACACACACACACACACACACACACACACACACACACACACACACACACACACACACACACACACACACACACACACACACACACACACACACACACACACACACACACACACACACACACACACACACACACACACACACACACACACACACACACACACACACACACACACACACACACACACACACACGCCACCACAACAGCTAAGCGCGTACTCTTAAGGCATTGGAAGAAATAATATCCCACTCCCTTTGATGAGTGGGCCAGTGCCATGGCACAGCTGGCTAGCTGTGAGAGAGTTTATTTTATTCGCATCTGGGTAAACTAGACCGCAAACCAAAAAGAGAGGCCTCTGTGACCTCAGTATAGTCTATATAGTGAATGTTAACACAAAAAAATACATGTAAACAGTTATGATGAAGTTGTTCCCTCTGGGAGTGTTTGTCGTTCCTATGGCGACGTTATTAGCATCTCTCTTCCGTATTTTCCCCCTTCTCTCTGTCTCCCATTTATTTCCCTTTTCTCTCCCTCTTTGTTCCCATGCTCACCCCCCATCTATCTCCTTTTCTGTCTCTCTCAGTGTGGCCCTGGTAAACCACAGTTGCTGCCCTAACGTCATAGTGACGTACAAGGGGAATGTGGCCGAGGTCCGGGCTGTGCAGGACATGACCCCTGGGGAAGAGGTAAGGATGGGGACAGCTATTGGAAGGTATTGGTGGGTTGGTGTCAAGGTTCAATGTTTCAGGTAGGAAGGGGGAGAGTATTGAGGGGTTAAGGGAAGGGGCAGGTAGAAGTGGGCAACAGTGTCATGTATTGAATTGCTAGTACGCTGCTGAGTCAGAGAAGTGCATAGTGGGAATGAACCTTGTCATGACCGGGGTTGGTTGTAGACAGGTGACAGGCAGTTAGGTCATAGGTGGCTTGCAGTAGTCTCGTCTGTGTCTCTCATCTTGGCAAGGAGGCTTTTGAGGAACATACTGTAGATAGTGGAGTGTGTGGCTTAGTGGCGTCTCAGAAGATGAAGGGAGGGAGGACGAGAAGGAGCAGACACAGCAGCAGCTGATTAAACAGCTCTGCAGGGTTATTTTAAAACCTGTTCTGAGGACTGCTGATCAAAAAAGCTGAGCCGATATGAAAAAGATCTCACTGATCTCAATATACGACTTGTATGAATAGTAACTTAAATGGTGAATGTTTATACATGTATGGTGTGTGTGTTCCCAGGTGTTCACCAGCTACATAGACCTCCTCTACCCTACAGCAGACAGAAATGAGAGGTTGAGAGACGCCTACTATTTCACCTGCGACTGCAAAGAGTGTAAAACCAAATCTAAAGTAAGAGGCTGATTGATGTATGATCATCAGTTACTTCCTAAACCTTGAATATTCATATTTGAATAATATAATAATTAAGATTTTAAACCCAAATGTTAATTGTTTTAGGACAAGTTGAAGCTGAAGGTGCGTAAGAGAAACAAGCCTCCAGGACCGGAGGAGATCAGTAGCATGATGCGCTACGCTAGGAACACCATCAAAGAGTTCCGTTCTGCCAAACAAATAGCAGAAAAACATCAGAAAAATATCCTTTGTGGCCCTTCTCTCCATGTAGCCTCTCAATCTGGGTTAAAGTGGACGAGTTTAGAGATGCAAATAAGTGTCTTATATTATAGGTTTTAATTTCTACCCAACAGCTCAAATATCTACAGCGTGGAAGTTGGCTTACAGTTTCACTGGCTAAGTTCCTGATTCTGTAAATTGAGTCTTGACCTTGACTCTTGAGCACCCCCTGGAGAGCTGATGGAGATGTGCCAGCTGAGCCTGGACAAGATGGGTGAGGTGTTTGAGGACTCCAACGTGTACATGCTGCACATGATGTACCAGGCCATGGGAGTGTGTCTCTACATGGGGGATTGGGACGAAGCCATCCGCTATGGAGAGAAGGTCCTCAAACCCTACAGGTACTGATCCATACATATACATAGAACCCTTCAGGGAATAATCCATACTTACACCTAGAACCGTTCAGGTACTGATCCATACATACACATAGAACCCTTCAGGGAATAATCCATACTTACACCTAGAACTCTTCAAAGACTGATCCATACATACACCTAGAACACTTCAGGTACTGATCCATACATACACATAGAACCCTTCAGGGAATAATCCATACTTACACTTAAAACCCTTCAGGTACTGATCCATACATACACATAGAACCATACAGGTACTGATCCATACATAGACATAAAACCCTTCAGGGAATAATCAATATTCACACCTAGAACCTTTCAGGTACTGATCCATACAGACACCTAGAACCCTTCAGGTACTGATCCATACATATACATATCTTCATGGTCTGATCCATACATACACCTAGAACCCTTCAGGGACTGATCCATACATACACCTAGAACCCTTCAGGTACTGATCCATACAGACACCTAGAACCCTTCAGGTACTGATCCATACATATACATATCTTCAAGTACTGATCCATACATACACATAGAACCCTTAAAGGACTGATCCATACATACACCTAGAACCCTTCAGGGACTGATCCATACATACACATAGAACCCTTCAAGTACTGATCCATACATACACATATAACCCTTAAAGGACTGATCCATACAAACACCTAGAACCCTTCAGGGACTGATCCATACATACACATAGAACCCTTCAAGTACTGATCCATACATACACATAGAACCCTTAAAGGACTGATCCATACAAACACCTAGAACCCTTCAAGTACTGATCCATACATACACATAGAACCCTTAAAGGACTGATCCATACATACACATAGAACCCTTAAAGGACTGATCCATACAAACACCTAGAACCCTTCAGGGACTGATCCATACATACACATAGAACCCTTAAAGGACTGATCCATACATACACATAGAACCCTTAAAGGACTGATCCATACAAACACATAGAACCCTTCAAGTACTGATCCATACATACACATAGAACCCTTAAAGGACTGATCCATACAAACACCTAGAACCCTACAGAAACTGATCCATTTTCACCTAGAACCCTTTAGGTTATGATCCGTTTCCTCACCTGTCAAATTGATACAGTATAGCTGTAATGTTTATCTCCCCAGGTTTGTACCGTGATGATTCTTACCTGTCTAGGTCAGCTGATGGCTGTATAGTAACCATATACCTTTTCTTGACCTCTCTAGCATACTGTACCCTCCCTACTCCATGAATGTGGCCTCCATGTATCTGAAGTTGGGCCGTCTGTACCTGGGCCTGGAGAGAAAGTTATCTGGCATCGACGCCCTGAAGAAGGTAACATTACTAGAAGCCTGTTAGTTCCATTTCCATAGCGGCTACTTGTTATAACATGTAGTGAGAGATATGAACATATATGCTTCTATTGAATTTGTCAATTTGAGTGAAAGACATAGCAGACCGTTAAACTCTTCTCTTTGTGTGTGTGCGTGCGTCCAGGCGATGGCCATAATGGAGGTGGCTCATGGGAAGGATCATCAGTATCTGATAGAGCTTCGTAAAGAGATCGAGATGCAGAAATAAACAAAGTGACCTCACACACTGGGAGTAACAGAAATTAAGTCTCTCTTTGTCTCTCTCTCACACACAAAGGGCTACAGTGTATGGCACTTTCCCTTCTCCTTGGTTTTAAAGCACAGTAGGAGGAGAATGGTAAAGTCATGGAGATATCATCTATTTAATTATGTGGTTAAAATATTTTATACATTTGAGGTCTTGACTACGAGTGCAGTTATTAAATACGGAATACCTTTGTACTGAGCAGATTTTTGATTCCTGTCAAACTGTTTGATACGCGTTTTATGAGAATAGATCATCCACAGAATTGCCATTAAATAGACATCTCAGCTGTTTGTGGTCTTTCACCAATTGTTTACATGTGGGCGGGCTCTGCGTGTCAACAAAGTTATTCTCAGCCAATGAGATGAGCCGTTGCCTGGGTGGTGACCGCTGCTTTGTCGTGGTGGGTCTAAAGAACGCTGGTGAAAGTGACCCTGTCACAATGGAGGGCGGTTAGAAAACATTAGCACGTCGCCCCGTGTTCTTACGCTGTGTGTGGTTGGTTGGTGTTAACTACCATTTCAAATGGTGTGAGAGGAGAAAACACACGTCTGTTAGCAACGGTGGATTTTAAAATCACATAAACAATGTCATAGTTACAGTACAGAAATGTCCTCGGCAAGAACAGGCATGTAGAGAAAATAATGCTTTATTGCATAATAAGCAAGTATGACAGCTTCATACATAACTGGGGGTAGGAGGAAAAAAAAGACTTGATGCACTGGCAAAAGCATATACAAAACATATATACACAACATATATTGAAAGTTTCTCAGGAATTATGCCAGAAACATGAAATGGAAAATAACACATTAACATGAATGCAATGTGGGAAAATACTCACAAACAGAAGAGAATGCAATAGAACACTCATATGTCAAGAGAACATAAAGCGTATATACGTATCTTGAGTATAGGTATATACATTGGAATAAAAAAAAAGCATGCATAGTTCATTATCTTACGGTATTTTAAGGGTACCAAGTCAAAAAAAATCTAAACATTTGTAGAAATGTTTCTGGCATGCCCGGTATACACACATTCATTTAGACATGGCTGGCTTTGCATCACAACTCTCACAGATATAGAAAAACAACACAACACAGATTATGGAGGATGCAGCCATAGCTGGGTTTAGGCACATAGGAACACTAACGGCTGGATTCAATTTGTAGTGCGGATGTTCAGCATTACTGCGTGATTGAAATTTAAAGGCAATTTTCCTGCTTTAGAGGAGACTGCATTCACGGTAAACGCTGCAGATTTCGGCTCAATCGGAAATTGAATTTCAATCACGCCATCTGTAGAGCTTCAGCGATACAGAATGAATTGAGCCCTAAGATCCTTACAGGGATAGATTTGACAGTTTTACAAAAACAAATGGCAGCCATTGAGGCTTTGACTGGTTGGTCACTGAAACCTTTTTGGGACACAACTAGGGTTGCAAAATTCCTGGGACTTTCAATAAATTCCCTGGTTTTCCAGAAATCCCCAGAATAAGGAGGGAATAAGCAGGAAATCCGGAGTCTTCCAACCATGATTTCTGGAAAACCAGGGAATTTATTGAGTTCCCGGAATTTTGTAACCCTAGACACAACCCATGTTGGTCGATAAATATACGGTCTAAAACAGATCATATCTAGCTGGTCTATAATATCAAAATAGATTTATAACATCAATTCAGAGCCATTGATATACCGTTTGGCAAACTCAATTTGAGATTAAAAAACACATTGGACACTATATTGGCACCAAGAGACAATAACATTATATCAAATAGACCAAATCTAAATGGAAACTTTGGTGCCAAGATGGAAGTTTGCCAAACTGTAGATCTATAGCTCTGAATCTGATTGGTCTCTACCAGTCCCTCCCTATGGAAACAAACATCCGAGTAACCCATCCCTGCGCTTTAATTACTGTCTGTCCTCCGTCTTAGGGATCAGCTCTATCTGTCCTTCTGGATTTGGCTCACTGCCACCATATCAGAACACAAACTTCTCTATTCCACATGAACTTTCATGGACCCCTCTGTAGAGTGGCACAGTGTGACACACTGGGGCCTACATAACATTCAGCAGCCTGAGTGTCAGTCTGCTTTAGCCAACTAGAACAGAGACATACTGGCATCTGGGGCTACACACATGTAGGATCTAGAACTAAAATACCTTTGGGCGTTGTACATTAGACTCATGAAAAGAAAGGCAAAGGAATGCCTACAATATGTCAAACTACTTGGGAGAGAACACAGGAGATAATCACAATGGAAATGTCTGGGATAAACATATATGTATTTGACATGCCTCTGTAAATGGACATACTGTAATGTACATGAAAAGTTGGCTTAGGATGAAAAAGAACAATAGATGTACTACCAGTCAAGACAATGAGGAATTTGAGATATCTGGAAGTAGGTGAGTGGAGAGTGGAATACTTGAAGGGCAATGACAATTTTAGACACGTCCTACTCAAATGTCCACAGAACTATCTGCAAAGATCATCCGACTGTCAACATGCACTCCAATGAGCCACATTCAGGAAAAAATATGAGGATGGTGTTAGGATAAATAAATAAAAGTCAAAAATAAAAAAAATACAACAATATTAAATATTGAAATGTTGAGACAAGTCTTCACTGTATCTTACAATTGTCTGTCTCACCATAGATTTAGAAAGGTTTCTGACAGCTTAGAAAAACATATGATTCTACAACACTTGAAATAACAACCAACAGTGCCATGTCCTGTTTTTTTTATTTTCTAAGTGGCACCTGAAAAAACATTTATGTAACGTTAGCTTTATCATCTAATTTAGTGGACAAAATGACAGTTTCTCAGCTCTGCATTATATTCAATGAAAAACAATGCCATGTCATTAACCTTTTCCTAGATTTCAGTTCAATTTGATTAACAAGGGTGCATTAGCCTTACATTTGAAATGCCATTATTAATATGGGGAACCATATTCCAAAAGGTTATTCAATTAGCATTTGTTTTAAAGGAATAAATGTGAAAATGCTGAGATAATTGTCTCCTGGGTTTACCTGGTTTAAACTCAGGTAAGAAACGACCAACACTCATCATTTAGCATGTGACTTTAAACGCTAACATCTAGAATGCCAGTCTGGTCTGTATCTCTCTCAGGTTTCTCCATTGACAAGACATAGGACAGAGAGGCCATCACTAATACAACGGAAAAGCCTCACTCTCCAAGATAAAGAAGAGAGACAGACTGAATAGTAGGTCACTTTTCAGATTCAATTTGGAGGTCTGAAATATACACACTGTATAATTACTGTTAGGATATACTAGTTGTCCCTGGCTGTGTTCAAATCTGAAAACATTTGATAGGACTAGATAGATGTAAGCAATATGTCAGAAACTCCTACCATACCAGAGGGCTGAGTGAGGCCATCACCATGCTACTCACACTTACCCAGCCCTCTAGGACTGCGGGGAGGGGGGTTATTTGCGGCACCAGTATTCCATTGCCCTTGTGTCAGCTCATGTGGGACCAGGTCAAAGGTCAGAGGTGAGGGTTTAGATGAGGCGGGAGTTTTTGAGGAACTGGATAAGGACCTGGTAAACAAACTTGTACTGGGAGATGGTCTGGACCATGAGCATTCTCTGCTGCCTCAGGTGACTCAACATCATAGGGACCTCTACCCTCTGAGAGAGAGAGAGAGAGAGAGAAGAATCCCAGTCAAGTTAAGTACAGTGCAATAGCATTATAAACCAGGAACATACTTTAGCCCATATGAGAGGCGTTCACTCACAAAAATACCAAAATATCAGGAGGCGATGATATACAATGCATGCTGTTGTAACAGTGTAACATTTTGGAGAGTAAGTGACAGAGTTCATGTCAGTGGCAGGAGGCCCCTCACCTCGTTGTGCTCCAGGCAGCTGATCATTAGTTCGGTGAGGATGACGACCCCGGTGCGGCCCACCCCAGCACTACAGTGGACCACCACAGGGGGGTTGAGGCTCTTGGAGGTGTCCAGCATGCTGTTAGTGTGTCTTCTCACTGACTGGATCTCCTCCAGGTAAGCTGGGAGGGAGAAGGGGAAGAGGGTTAGTGTGGTCCATATTTCAGGCCAGAACAGTCCTATTAATTCATACTTCTCTCATTTAGTTGTCAGGGACCATGCATATTCATCAATATTCAGTTTTCACATCTAAGTTTCAGTGTTGCCTTTGGACCACTACACAGGGCAGAAGCCTCCCTTTTACTCCATTAGCTTTGTGGAATTAACAAAACAATCTACATTTTTTCAAGACTTTTAAAGTCCTTTAGGTGTGACTTACAGAGGAATCCCTGGACGTACTCGGGGCAGCCGTGGTCCGGCCAGTCAGTGTACTGCAGGTGCCACACGGTGCGCTCCTGGCCCGACAGCAGGTGTTTGACCTTTAACCCTGTGGTGGCGTAGCAACCTGAGTCCGTACGGAACTTGGTGGTCACCTTGAATTTGCCGTGGGTGGCTGAGTTGTGCTTGGAGCCCAGCTTGGGCCAGTACCGGTGGCTCTTTGACCTACCACCCTCCTGAGAGAGAGGAGAGGGAGGAGGTAGAGACAGGTTGAATGGAAGGTTTGTGTACATGTGGGGTGGATATACAAACACATGGACACCGACAAGGAAAAACGTACATGGTCACAGGAACACAGACACACACACACACACACACATGCATGCATGCAGGCACAAACACCATTCTACTATGAGATATTGGTGCCATATCACTCCCTTTTGAAACATAGAGAACAAAATGAAACAACTTCTGAGGGGCTGAAGACAGAGGTCACAGGGTGTGTATGGACTAAAACATCCGCCAAGCTCTGTTCCTTCATTATTCACACACTACTGTGTTCTCACTGCATATCAATAATACATCACACACATTCACTCATTCAATAATTCACTGTTCTGAAACCTGGCAAGGCCTTCAATCCACTGATGTTTCTCTTCATACTGTGTGTGTGTGTGTGTAGTGTACCTCCTCGGCAGTAACCATGGCGATGACGTTGACTCCCTGCTCCCAGACCATCTGCCAGAAATCTGCAGAGGTGTTGGCCAGCGGTCCATGGGTGGCGATATAGTGCCATTCCTCCCCACTGATCATCACCTGCATGACACACACACACACACACACACACACACACACACACACACACACACACACACACACACACACACACACACACACACACACACGGTTAGAATCAATTAAACACACACAGGAATGCCCTCACACATCCATCTTCTGAAACAAAAAACACATGCACACAAACAGACAACAAACAACCAAACCAGTTAAGACTATACTATCATATTCATTTTTCAGAAAGTGTATTGAGCACAAAGAGAGCTGTACAATATAATGGTCTACCACAGGAGGGCAATGTTGCCATGTTTCACATAGGGCTTGGTGGTACACTATATATACAAAAGCATGTTGACACCCCTTCAAATTAGTGGATAGGATGCCACCTTTCCAACAAGTCAGTCCATCACATTTCTGCCCTCCTAGAGCTGCCCCGGTCAACTGTCAGTGCTGTTATTGTGTAGTGGAAACATCTAGGAGCAACAACAGCTCAGCCGCAAAGTGGTAGGCCACACAAGCTCACAGAACGGGACCGCCGAGTTCTGAAGCACGTAAAAATGGTCTGTCCTCTGTTGCAACACTTGCTACCGAGTTCCAAACTGCCTCTTGAAGAAACGTCAGCACAAGAACTGTTCGTCGGGAGCTTCATGAAATGGGTTTCCATGGCCGATGAATTGGAACGCCGACAGTGACCCATGCCCAATCGGCCAACATCAATGCCTGACCTCACTAATGCTCTTGTGGCTGAATGCAAGCAAGTCTTTGCAGCAAGGTTCCAACATCTAGCAGCAAAGGGGGACCAAATCCATATTAATGCCCATGATTTGGAGTGAGATGTTCAACGAGCAGGCGTTCACATACTTTTGGACATGTAGTGTATATTCCTTAATACACTTTCACCCTTAACACTTCAGGAAGCCCATATTAACTAAGGGCTGGAAATGGAGTGCCATTACGTAAAGGCCATGAACCCAACCCAACACAACCACAACCCAACACAACCCCAACCCAACACAACACAACACAACCACAACCCAACCACAACCCAACACAACCCCAACCCAACACAACCACAACCCAACACAAC
The DNA here is from genome assembly GCF_057628025.1 of Oncorhynchus mykiss. Taxonomy (NCBI): domain Eukaryota; kingdom Metazoa; phylum Chordata; class Actinopteri; order Salmoniformes; family Salmonidae; genus Oncorhynchus; species Oncorhynchus mykiss. The sequence goes on along the minus strand of NC_143025.1, from coordinate 72,268,930 downwards.
CCCAACCCAACACAACCCCAACCCAACACAACCCCAACCCAACACAACCCCAACCCAACACAACCCCAACCCAACACAACCCCAACCCAACACAACCCCAACCCAACCACAACCCAACACAACCCCAACCCAACCACAACCCAACACAACCACAACCCAACACAACCCCAACCCAACACAACCCCAACCCAACACAACCCCAACCCAACACAACCCCAACCCAACACAACCCCAACCCAACACAACACAACCACAACCCAACCACAACCCAACACAACCCCAACCCAACACAACCACAACCCAACACAGCCCCAACCCAACCACAACCCAACACAACCCCAACCCAACCACAACCCAACACAACCACAACCCAACACAACCCCAACCCAACACAACCCCAACCCAACACAACCCCAACCCATCACAATCCCAACCCAACACAAATCCAACCCATCACAATCCCAACCCATCACAACCCCAACCCAACACAACCCCAACCCAACACAATCCCAACCCAACACAACCCCAACCCAACCCATCACAACCCCAACCCAACACAACCCCAACCCAACACACCACCCATCACAATCCCAACCCAACCACAACCCAACACAACCCCAACCCAACACAACCCCAACCCATCACAATCCCAACCACAACCCAACACAACCACAACCCAACACAACCCCAACCCAACACAACCCCAACCCAACACAACCCCAACCCAACACAACCCCAACCCAACACAACCCCAACCCAACCACAACCCAACACAACCCCAACCCAACCACAACCCAACACAACCACAACCCAACCCAACACAACCACAACCCAACACAACCCCAACCCAACCACAACCCAACACAACCCCAACCCAACCACAACCCAACACAACCACAACCCAACACAACCCCAACCCAACACAACCCCAACCCAACACAACCCCAACCCATCACAATCCCAACCCAACACAAATCCAACCCATCACAATCCCAACCCATCACAACCCCAACCCAACACAACCCCAACCCAACACAATCCCAACCCAACACAACCCCAACCCAACCCATCACAACCCCAACCCAACACAACCCCAACCCAACACAACCCCAACCCAACACCACCCATCACAATCCCAACCCAACACAACCCCAACCCAACACAACCCCAACCCATCACAATCCCAACCACAACCCAACACAACCACAAACCAACACAATCCCAACCCAACACAACCCCAACCCAACACAACCCCAACCCATCACAATCCCAACCCATCACAATCCCAACCCAACCACAACCCAACCCAACCCAACACAATCCCAACCCAACACAACCCCAACCCAACCCAACACAACCCCAACCCAACCACAACCCCAACACAACCCCAACGCAACACAACCCAACCCCAACGCAACGCAACACAACCCCAACCCAACACAACCCAACACAACCCCAAACCAACACAATCCCAACCCAACGCAACGCCAATGCAACACAACCCCAACGCAACCCCAACGCAAGGCAACCCCACCCCAACGCAACACAGCCCCAACACAACACAACCCCAACCCAACACAACCCCAACGCAACCCCAACGCAAGGCAACCCCACCCCAACGCAACACAGCCCCAACACAACACAACCCCAACCCAACACAACACAACCCCAACCCCAATGCAACGCAACCCCAACGCAACCCCAACCTAACCCCAACGCAACGCAACGCAACCCCACCCCCACGCAACACAACCCCAACGCAACCCCACCCCAATGTAACACAACACAACCCCAACCCAACACAATCCCAACCCAACCCCACGCAACACAACCCCAACACAACCTCAACCCAACACAACCCCACGCAACACAACCCCAACACAACACAACCCAACCCAACACAACTGAAACCCAACACAACTCCAACATAACCCCAACCCAACACAACCCTAACGCAACACAACCCCAACCCAACACAAACCAAACCCAATGCAACCAGCTGAGTGATCAGCTCGTGACCATAAACACAGTGTTCAGGAACAAACAGGGGTTTTGTCCTCAACTTCCTCAGATGACTGAAATAAGAGGGTTACACGTTATTAGGCCATGGTTCAGTACTGAGTTAGCATTCCATTCCATTCCATTCACACACACACACACACACACACACACACACACACACACACACACACACACACACACACGAGGAGCTAAGAGCATGGGCACAGAGTGAGAGAACAGCTCAAGCTCATTTAAGAGGGTTTGGGGTTTGGACCACATTCCCAGGGAATTCCATTGAGTCTATAATTTGTAGATGTAGGCGATATGTATAAATAGTCTTTAAAGGACCTATTTACTTCCTTCCTTGATTCATTCCTTCCCTCCCTCCTTCCTTAAAGGTGACCCCTAATCTACAGTTGAAGTCGGAAGTTTACATACACCTTAGCCAAATACATTTAAACTCAGTTTTTCACAAATCCTGACATTTAATCCAAGTAAAAAGTCTTAGGTCAGTTAGGATCATCACTTTATTTTAAGAATATGAAATGTCAGAATAATAATAGAGAGAATGATTTATTTCAGCTTTTATTTATTTCATAACATTCCCAGTGGGTCAGAAGTTTACATACACTCAATTAGTATTTGGTAGCATTGCCTTTAAATTGTTTAAATTGGGTCAAACGTTTTGGGTAGCCTTCCACAAGCTACCCACAATAAATTGGGTGAATTTTGGCCCATTCCTCCTGACAAAGCTGGTGTAACTGAGTCAGGTTTGTAGGCCTCCTTGCTCACACACACTTTTTCAGTTCGGCCCACAAATTTGCTATGGGATTGAGGTCAGGGATTTGTGATGGCCACTCCAATACCTTGACTTTGTTGTCCTTAAGCCATTTTGCCACAACTTTGGAAGAATGCTTGGGGTCATTGTCCATTTGGAAGACCCATTTACGATCAAGCTTTAACTTCCTGACTGATGTCTTGAGATGTTGCTTCAATATATCCACATCATTTTCCTCACTCATGGTGCCATCTATTTTGTGAAGTGCACCAGTCCCTCCTGCAGCAAAGCACCCCCACAACATGATGCTGCCACCCCCGTGCTTCACGGTTGGGATGGTGTTCTTCGGCTTGCAAGCCTCCCCCTTTTTCCTCCAAACATAACGATGGTCATTATGGCCAAACAGTTCTATTTTTGTTTCATCAGACCAGAGGACATTTCTCCAAAAAGTACAATCTTTGTCCCCATGTGCAGTTGCAAACCGTAGTCTGGGTTTTTATGGCGGTTTTGGAGCAGTGGCTTCTTCCTTGCTGAGCGCCCTTAAAAGGTTATGTCAATATAGGACTCGTTTTATTGTGGATATAGATACTTTTAAACCTGTTTCCTCCAGCATCTTCACAAGGTCCTTTGCTGTTGTTCTGGGATTGATGTGCATTTTCCTCACCAAAGTACATTCATCTGTAGGAGACAGAAGGCGTCTCCTTCCTGAGCCGTATGACGGCTGCGTCGTCCCATGGTGTTTATACTTGCGTACTATTGTTTGTACAGATGAACGTGGTACCTTCAGGCATTTGGAAATTGCTCCCAAGGATGAACCAGACTTGTGGAGGTTTACAATTCTTTTTCTGAGGTCTTGGCTGATTTCTTTTGATTTTCCCATGATGTCAAGCAAAGAGGTACTGAGTTTTAAGGTAAGCCTTGAAATACATCCACAGGTAAACCTCTAATTTTATTTATCCATTATTTTACCAGGTAAGTTGACTGAAAACATGTTCTCATTTGCAGCAACAACCTGGGGAATAGTTACAGGGGAGAGGAGGGGGATTAATGAGCCAATTGTAAACTGGGATTATTAGGTGACCATGATGGTTTGAGGGCCAGATTGGAAATTTAGCCAGGACACCAGGGTTAACACTCCTACTCTTACGATAAGTGCCATGGGATCTTTAATGACCTCAGAGAGTCAGGACACCTGTTTAACACCTGTTTAACATCCCATCCGAAAGACAGCACCCTACACAGGGCAGTGTCCCCAATCACTGCATTAGGATATTTTTTTAGACCAGAGGAAAGATGCCTCCTACTGGCCCTCCAACACTACTTCCAGCAGCATCTGGTCTCCCATCCAGGAACTGACCAGGACCAACCCTGCTTAGCTTCAGAAGCAAGCCAGTGTGCAGTGTGCAGGGTGGTATGCTGCAGGCAATGACTCAAATGATGTCAATTAGCATATCAGAAGCTTCTAAAGCCATGACAGAATTTTCTGGAATTTTCCAAGCTGTTTAAAGGCACAGTCAACTTAGTGTATGTAAACTTCTGACCCACTGGAATTGTGATACAGTGAATTATAAGTGAAATAATCTCTCTGTAAACAATTGTTGGAAAACATATTGTGTCATGCACAAAGTAGGTGTCCAAACCGACTTGCCAAAACTATAGGGCAGGGTAGCCTAGGGGTTAGAGTGTTGGACTAGTAACCAAAAGGTTTCATGTTCAAATCGCCAAGCTGACAGGGTAGAAATTTGTCGTTCTGCCCATGAATACGCAGGCCTTCATTAAAAATAAGATTTTGTTCTTTAACTGACTTGCCAACTAAAATGTAAAAATAAATTTGTGGAGTGGTTGAAAAATGAGTTTGAATGACTCCAACCTAAGTGAACGTTAACTTCCGACTTCAACTGTAAATGGCCTGGATAGATGAAAAGCAGTGGTGTTTTTCCACACTTATACTTGGTGACAGCAGCACACTAAACAATAGCTGAGTGAGCGTCAGAGAAAAGGGCTTTGGTTAACTCTGATCAGTCTACTTGTGTAGACTCTGTGTCCTGACCCCACCTTGATGTGTGAAGCATTGATGTAGCCTGTGTTGTTCTCCTTGTTGGGAACCAGCTCCACCCGGTTCTCCTCATACGGAACCACGTCACGGAACCGGTTCCGCTCGCCGTTGTCGGGCAGCGTTGCCGTGGTGACCACGCAGTCGGCCCTCTTCTTTGGGATCTGCTCGTACTCCGTGAAGACCCTCTCCTCCTCCAACTTCAACTCTAGGGTCTTACACTGGAGAGAGAGAGAGGGTGAGAGCGGGAGAGATAGAAGAGGAGGGGGGTCGAAAGAGTTCATAAAAGAGGGAGGAAAGAACGTGGAAAGAGGTTAGTTGAATTCAAGAGTGATAGGACTCTCACTCAATTCCAAAATGTCTATAATGCAACTTTTTGATCATCCACCCTAAAACATTCCAACCCATATGACCCTACCTACACTATGAATTCCTGTTCTCCATCCCCACAGTCGTCTATGTGTAGTGGAGTCAGTGGAATGTGTTGTTGGGCTGGGGCTTATTGTGGCTGGGCTGTGAGTGAGAGGGTATGCAGCCAGGGGCTGGGGGAGTCTGTCTGTCTCTCTCTCTCCCCCCTGGGTCACATTCCTGACATATTAGCGGGCCTAGAGGCGATAAGCACGGTCATGCCACACGTTCCACAGCCCACTTAGCGCTCTGCTAGCCCCCGCTAGCCTAGCAACGCCTGGGACAAAGGCTGTGTTTCACACCTCCCAGCACAACTGTCTGGACTGGTGAAGAAGACCGACAACCACAGCTAGCTGTGTTAGTCATGAAATACTGCTCTACTGTAGCCTAACCTACACTTACATAGACAAACAATGGTAAAGGACAACAATATGTTAGTTAATAACACTAGCCAAAGTGGTTGATAATGTGCACAGGTGCTTTCACAACCGTTAATGGGGATCCTAATGAAATAGCAAAAACAGAACTATGGGGCTTACGTATAGTAAGTAGAAAACCAGACGCCTGGAATCTCAGGTACTTTCTGACACTGTCCCCCCCCTCCCCTGTTGGGCATAGTGGTGGTGTTGTCTTACCCGTTCATCAGCAGCCTTGGCCCCATCCTCCCGGGGGTTCTCTGGTACAGGCACCCTGGCGACATAGAGCCCGTTGAGGGCCGCCATCATCAGAGGTCTCTTTATTGAGTCCACCGACATCTTCTGTCTCTCCAGCGTCTTCAGGAAAGAGGACAAGCCCGCTGTCATGGTTAAGGTTACCGTAGCGATGCAAAGACTGAACCGTACCCGCCCTGGTGAGTGTGTGGATTAGGTCTGTTTGTCGCTAAACTTTGCTTGATCTGTCCTGGGTGCCCTTGGTGGGGGAGTAGAAGTGATGCTTTGCTAGCTGTAGACTGTCTGTCTGTGGATCCTACAGAACACTCACTCCCCTGATCTATCTGACCACATTGTCTGAGCTCGTTACAGACTAGACCTGTTGCTTCTCTTCTCTCTCTGTCTCTCTTTCTTTCCTCTCTTCACTCCCTCTTCCCATACAATCCTCCCCACTCTCGCTTTCTCTCCCTCTCTCCTTTGTTCTCTCTCACCTTTTCTTTCTCCCTCTTGCCCCTTCTTTCCCTGTCTCTCTCTCTGTCTCCCTCTCTCTCTCTCTCGTTCTCGTTTTTCCTTTCTTTTCCTCCTTCTCTCTGAGACACCAAACCCTGGCCCACATTGCCTGGTCCCTCCCTCCAGGATTACTTATCCTAATCTTCCCTCCACCCCTCCACCTCTCCCCCCTTCAGCCCTCCTGGATCAGCCCAAACAACAGCTTGGGGGTCAGGGGGGAACCCTTAGGGTCTGGACCGAAATCTATAGGGGAGCAGGTAGGGGAGAATGGGGGTGGGTAGACGTATGGGCGCTATAGGCTTATGGATGAGAGGGGGTAAGTATAATGGGGAAAACATATAGGGGCATATAGCCATATGGAAATTAAAGGCTGACTGGACAGGGAGGCTTTAAAATTGGGACTTTCAACATGCTAACAAACACGCATGCACCCCCCCCCCCAACAAAAAGGGTAATCTAATGGATTAATGGTGGTAAGCTGTAAGGACTGGAACCTAATGTTACCCTCAGGTGCTGAACTCCAGATTACTGTGTTAATCACTTACTGGGAAAGTACACCGCAGACAAAACCCAAACTGTTTGTTTACAGCAAGGATGATGTTTTAGACACATCTTTAACAAATCTTGTTTTTAGGCACTGTTCACTGTGTTTACCTCCTCAAAGCCTTGGACTGTTGAGGAGGACTTAATGAAGTGAATTGATGAAGTGGACATGTGATGGTTGTAACAATTTGTAAAGCCATGCTATAGCAATGGGTTCATACAGAATACATGTTCCCCACATAATAGACATACGGTATGTTTTAGTATCGAACACACCAGAATGGAATCTAGAATAGAATAGAATAGATTGAATAGAATAGATTGAATATAATAGATTGAATAGAATAGATTGAATAGAATAGATTGAATATAATAGATTGAATAGAATAGATTGAATAGAATAGATTGAATAGAATAGATTGAATATAATAGATTGAATAGAATAGATTGAATAGAATAGATTGAATAGAATAGATTGAATATAATAGATTGAATATAATAGATTGAATAGAATAGATTGAATAGAATAGATTGAATAGAATAGATTGAATAGAATAGATTGAATATAATAGATTGAATAGAATAGATTGAATAGAATAGATTGAATAGAATAGATTGAATAGAATAGATTGAATATAATAGATTGAATAGAATAGATTGAATAGAATAGATTGAATATAATAGATTGAATATAATAGATTGAATAGAATAGATTGAATAGAATAGATTGAATAGAATAGATTGAATATAATAGATTGAATAGAATAGATTGAATAGAATAGATTGAATAGAATAGATTGAATATAATAGATTGAATAGAATAGATTGAATAGAATAGATTGAATAGAATAGATTGAATAGAATAGATTGGAGTAACATGTATCTTACCCTCTGTGCAATCTCTCTCTCCACTATGCTATCCTCTAGAGAGAACATCTCAGACACTGGCCTCTCTTTGACTGGCTCCTTCCGGACCCTCTCCTTCACACTGGTCAGGTCTGGCTCAGAGATTGACGGCCCCAGCACTGCCCCATTCATTCCAGCCTGATCCCCACGGGTCAGGGTACCACCACCACCCCCTACACCGCCCTGACTCTGCCCAGCTTTCAGCACCCTGGCCTGGGCTTGGCTTGGGTCCTTGGTTCCCTGGGTCTGGTGTCCCTGGTTGTGGTGGTGAGGGTGGCTGTGATCGCGGGAGCGGAGGGGGGCGTTGGTGGCTGGTCTAGGGTGTCCGGGGTACTCCGGAGGGGGCTTGTTGGGGAGCTTGGCAAGGGCGGCCTGGAGCTGGGCATTAATGTCCTCGTTCAGACCTGGGATCTGAACGTCCAGCTCAGGCCTCTCCTCTTCCTCCTCCTCCTCCTCCTCTTCCTCGCTCTCACTGCTGTGAATCAGCATGGTGGCGTTGGAGAGGGTCTTCTGGTGCTGGTAGGCCCCGCCCACTCCCTGCGCCGTGGAGGACGGGATGGGTGTCTCTGGGGCTCTCTGCACAGGCAGCTCTTTGGGCTGGTGAGATTGGGATTGGGATGGTTGTGATTGAGGCTGGGTCTGGGGTGGCATCACGTGCTCTCTGAGAGTATTCCTCCTGTTTAGTGGGGCAGCCATCCCCTTCAGAACCACCATGCCCTCCATTCCTCCCCCTCCTCCCCCCCTCATGCTGCTGGTCACTTCCATGCTGTGTCTCTTCCCCAGGGCTGATCGGTGCTTAGCCGCAGTTAGCGGTTCGCTAACCTCCTGCAGAGACTGGTGCACCACGGCAGAGCTGTCCGGCTGGAAAGTCTTCACCGACAGCTGCACCATGCGGGTGACCAGCTCGGGGCTGCTGCCGCCCATGCAGCGGTGCCGGTGGCTGGCCAGGTCCGGGGTACTTGTGGCGGGTCGGAAGGATGGGTAGGGTGGGGGCGGCCGCGACATGTGGTTCCTCAGCATGTTAGCCGTAGCGCCGTAGCTCCCTGTAGTAGCCCCCTGTTTGGTGTTGGCTAGTTCAGGCGTGCTGACCGTGTGAGAGATGGAGCTCCCACCCCCTCCTCCTCCACATGCAGACTGGCAGTGGCCCTGACTGGGTCCGGGGCCCAGGTGAGGAGCAGGGTTCACAGGCTTACTGTAGCTGACCTGAGGGCCATAAGGGTTAGGTCCTGGATAGGGGCCCCTCTCTCTCATCTCTGGCTGGCTATAAACCAACGCCTCTGGCTGACGATATGCATAGGCATTACTAATATTGAGACTCCTCAGTGATTGGCTGTGAAGGTCATGGTGGGCGGGGAGCATGTGGCACTTCTGGCGCATCACAGCTTCATACTCTGGCGTGGGCCTATAGGAAGGGGCGATGATGGCGCTATGGCGATGACTCGGGATGTAGTCGGGGCGCATCAGCTCGCTGCCAGGGATACTGAGGTTAGAGGAGATGGGTGAAGGTTGTACGAAGGTTTGGGAGTGGTTAAGGGAGCTGAGGCTAGGACTACTGTACATGCTGCCATTGGGAACAGTTCCATTGCGGAAGCCGAATTCGACCGGACACCGGTCCAGACTAGTCTCAGACTTGTAGTAGGGGTCTTCATGGAATATGCTGTCTGTAAAGAGAGGGGGGAGACATAGGAGAAGCAATGCGTTACAGATTCACACACATACAGAAAGCATCCAAACACATATTCACATACTGTTTTCATACACTATCAAATACACTCAGATCAAAATGATCAATGCCACCCATCAAATAAGAGCTTATCACACACCCACACAGAGTTATCCACACTGGGTTACCCACACAGAGTTACCCACACTGGGCTACCCACACAGAGATACCCACACTGGGTTACCCACACAGAGATACCCACACTGGGTTACCCACACTGGGTAACATATACACAGTGTTTTCTCCCACTCTCTCCGAAGTGTCAGAGATCATGATGGAAGTGTTCTGGATTAGAGGGCAGAGGAAGTGGGTGAACGAGAGAATGAAAGAGTGAACGCCACCACATTTCTCAGTTTCTCAGCACTCCAATCAAAGTGATCTGATTGGCTGAGAGATTGTTGAAACCGAAATAGACACGGACTCATACTACTGCTGGGAAATGCATAGTTAGCTTGATTTAACGGTTTACTTTTATGACCATACAAGGACTTCCTGTGTAGATGGATACATCTACAAAGTGTGGAAGGAGAAAACACTTGAATGAGTTAAATCATATCAAGACCACTTCAGGTTACACGCCATATGGAGAGATGGAGCAGTGATTGTAACTGATGATATAAGTGAATGTTATTCAGTATAAAGGAGATATACGTCATACATGAGCACCATGTTGAACTGTAACCTACATGACCAAAATGTAAAAGTCATGGAAATGTGTTTTTGTCCAGTACCTTGAGAGCTCTGTGTGTCCTGGTAATGCTCTGCATACTGGGAGTGCATTGGCTGGAGGATACAGGACTGTGGCCGTGGCTAGAGAGAGCGAGAGGGAGAGAGAGAGAGAGAGAGAGAGAGAGAGAGAGAGAGAGAGAGAGAGAGAGAGAGAGAGAGAGAGAGATGGAGAGAGACAGAGAGATGGAGAGAGAGACAGAGAGAGAGCGAGACAGAGAGAGAGACAGAGAGAGAATGAGAGAAAAAGAAAGAGAGAGAGAGAGAGAGAGAGAGAGAGAGAGAGAGAGAGAGAGAGAGATAAGTTAATTCAAACCTGTGATCTAAGGGGTCTCCCACAGTGGACTGTGGTCCTCCAGAGAGTCTGATTTGGACTGTACCACCATTGTGCCACATATAGCCTCCTCATTGTCCCACCAGCAGGGAGGGAGAGAGGGAAATCACTGACTCTATTGTCAGTCACATCGGAAACGCAACGCCCCAACAACGCCCACACAACGGCCACACAACACTCAAACAACGCCCTAACCACCCACCACCACCACCACCGCCTGGGTTAGGGCTGATAGAGAGGGGCTTTAAATCATCCTAGAGTCTGAATTCAAACTTTAACCCTATAATACACAAGCTACTCTTCAGAGCTCAACCAGTGGCAAGCAAAGATGGCAAGGAACTTCTATTGCATTTCTAATTAATATATCTAACATGCAAGAGGAGCCAAACAAACGAGACATCACTGAGTGATTGACAGTACCAGAGAGAGGCGGTGGGTCCAGGTGGGGCGCCTCCTGATAGGTGCAGGGGAGTGGGCGGGTCTAAGGGGAGAGAGAGAGAGAGAGAGAGAGAGAGAGAGAGAGAGAGAGAGAGAGAGAGAGAGAGAGAGAGAGAGAGAGAGAGATATATAGAGAAAGAGAGACAGAGAAAAAGTAGATAATGCTGATTTATTGGCACATTGAACCATAGTTATAAAACTCAGTGGATAGTGCTAAAACAATGACGTCATATCTGAATTCTGCCATCTTCAAGCACGTTCGCCACTGTGGAAACCTGACAGTATAACTTAATGTTAAGACTCACTCTGCACAGATCTTGTTCTGTTTGTAGAACTTGTGTCTGGCCGTGAAGAGCCGAGCGATGTACTTGGACAGCTCTATGTCATCCTGTGGACACACAACACATGTACACAATGTCAACACATGTACACAATGTCAACACACAACACATGTACACAATGTCAACACACAACACATGTACACAATGTCAACACACGTACACAATGTCAACACACAACACATGTACACAATGTCAACACACAACACATGTGCACAATGTCAACACACGTACACAATGTCAACACACAACACATGTACACAATGTCAACACACAACACATGTACACAATGTCAACACACGTACACAATGTCAACACACCACGACACACAACACATGTACACAATGTCAACACACAACACATGTACACAATGTCAACACACAACACGTGTACACAATGTCAACACACGTACACAATGTCAACACACCACGACACACAACACATGTACACAATGTCAACACACAATACATGTACACAATGTCAACACACAACACATGTACACAATGTCAACACACGTACACAATGTCAACACACCACGACACACAACACATGTAAACAATGTCAACACACAACACATGTACACAATGTCAACACACCACGACACACAACACATGTACACAATGTCAACACACAACACATGTACACAATGTCAACACACGTACACAATGTCAACACACCACGACACACAACACATGTACACAATGTCAACACACAATACATGTACACAATGTCAACACACAACACATGTACACAATGTCAACACACAACACATGTACACAATGTCAACACACCACGACACACAACACATGTACACAATGTCAACACACAACACATGTACACAATGTCAACACACAACACATGTACACAATGTCAACACACAACACATGTACACAATGTCAACACACAACACATGTACACAATGTCAACATGCATACACAATGTCAACACACCACGACACACAACACATGTACACAATGTCAACACACAACACATGTACACAATGTCAACACGCCACAACACACAACGCCAACATCTCAGCTTCTTTATTGGAGGGTTACACACAACATTGGGTGTTATGACTGGCCCATTCAGAAATGATTTTGATTGTATAAAGTGATACAAATGGCAAATATTTTCCAAAAGGGAAACCTCCTCACCCCACATCGTATCCGAGTGCGTGTGTGTGTGTGTATGTTTATCCGTGTCCCGTGAGACGGCCTGTTCCGTTGTTAGATATGACACTCACCGTGTGAAACATGATGGTGTCATCTTTACTGGTTATCTCTACTGTGATGGCCGACTTGTTGTGCGCTATGTTACCAATGTCTTTCCATCTGTATCACACACACACACACACACACACACACACACACACAATGCATGTGCACAGATACACAGGCACGCACGCACGCACACCCACAAATAAACACACACACCCACACAGAGACACATATGCATACAGTTTAGTAGAGGTTAATGTTACTTAATTTCCTTTAGCAAGGCAAACCCAACCAATAGCAAAAGGTGTTGAGGGGTGAGAGGAAGACCCACCTGTGGTGCATGATGGACCTGCCATTCCTGTGTTTGACGAAGACTCCGATGAAGGACACACCAATGAAGATGTCATTGGTGTAGGTGTCCTGTGAAAGACATACTTATGTATTAAAGTATGGGAAATCATGTAGTGGTGTGTGTGTGTGTGTGTGTGTGTGTGCATGTAGACACACCTTAGCAGCAAAGCTCTCCTGTCCAAAGCCATCCAGCTTCTCTACCTCCTTGATATAGAGCAACTCTGCTTCTGCAAGCTGCATTCGACTGAAACACACACACATCATAAATATCACACACCCACACACAAAAACTTGCACGCACACACACACGCGAGGGGGGGGGGAGGTGGTGAGAAAGGCCATAAACAAACCGAAGGGAACGCCTTACTAACACCTTGTTGAACGAGTCGCATCACAACGGAATTCTATCTTGATAAATCCAACGCATCCAAGAAATAGTGTCCATAAATCGAAACCAACATTTCGGCAGCTTTATGAAAGTAAATATAAACCAGTCTAAATTATAGGTTGCAATGACAGAAAACTAAAAAATTGGTTAGCGACCTAATAGCTAGAATTGTTTATAATTTACCCTATCTCTGGTGAGCACATCGGAGAAATGTAATATTGTTTAGGAAAGAGACAGGCCTCCGGTGTCAGCTGAGCTAACGGCGGCTACATTCTTAGAGTGATTGTATATGTTTTCGGATACATCCAACACAATCCAGAATGATTTGATTGAACCCAATCAGTGATATAAGGACAGACAAATGGACTTCATTTGAAAGTAAACGTAGGCCTAAATGCAACTTTCTTTGCAATTTTCAGGTTAGACTACTGTTGAATGAACATGAGAATAACTGCTTATTAGCCCATTCAAACTTGTAAAACGTTATCAGTGCGCGTGTAACGAACTGTGCCCACAAACAATTTGTTAGTTTCCCACTAAAGTAAAACATATTTAATTGAAAGCAATAATAATGAAAGCGCATGTTGCCGTACACAGAGACCATTCATATAATTGAATTTAAGCTTAGTTTTTTATTTAAACAGTTTGATTACTTTTATTTAAACAGATATTTCACCTTTATTTAAACCGCTTGGTGTAATTGAGATGAACATGTAATAAAAACATATTCAATCGTTTTTTTCGATCTCGATAAAACAGTTCACCTCATTTAAACACGACGGCTCTTGTTTAATGAAACAATATCCTTTATTTCCATGTTATATCAAAACCATGTTCGCTATAACAAAACAAACCATCTCAAGCAACATATAGCCTAACAGAGCTAAACACAATGAAACGACCACAGTGCATAGGCTATAGGCCTTTTATCCATCACTTTAAATGCCTGTGTAGCTGGGTGATTTTATAGCCTGGAATATAATGACAAGAATAGAAAGATGGGACAAAAAAATATATAATCCCGAAGTTGTCTGTCTGTCTGTCTGTCTGTCTGTTCCTACCCTGTACTATGATTTAGCCCTGATAACAGTGACATGAAAAACACAAGGCAGAGGCAATTCTAGCTGTCACACGTGCGCTGCCACGTTTACGCGTTCAACAAGGTGTATGAACGTGTCAACTCAAGATGTCTTTTTAGGCACTAAGTGACACATTAGGTGACTGGGTGAGATGTATCAGTAGCTACGTTAGGCTCTATTTAGTCCCCATATCACCCCTTATACACACACATATCATAAAAATATCACACGCACGCACGTACACACACACACACACACACACACACACACACACACACACACACACACGGAATACTTATACAGCGCCTTCAGGAAGTATTCATACCCATGACATATTCCACATTTTGTTGTGTTACTGCCTGAATTCAAAATGGATTAAATTGCACATTTTTTCGTTACCCATATACACACAATACCCCATCTATTGAAAATTAAATACAGAAATATCGCATTTACATAAGTATTTACAATCCTGAGTCAATACAAGTTGGAATCACCTTTGGCAGCAATTACAGCTGTGAGCCTTTCAGGGTACGTATTTAAAAGCTTTGCACACCAGGATTGTACAATATTTGTCCATTATTCTTTATAAAATTCTTCAAGTTCTGTCAAGTTGGTTGTTGATCATTGCTAGACAGCCATTTTCAAGTAGTAGATTATCAAGCCAATTTAAATCAACACTGTAACTAGACCACTCAGGAACATTCAATGTCGTCTTGGTAAGCAACTCCAGTGTATATACAGTGCCTTGCGAAAGTATTCGGCCCCCTTGAACTTTGCGACCTTTTGCCACATTTCAGGCTTCAAACATAAAGATATAAAACTGTATTTTTTTGTGAAGAATCAACAACAAGTGGGACACAATCATGAAGTGGAACGACATTTATTTGGATATTTCAAACTTTTTTAACAAATCAAAAACTGAAAAATTGGGCGTGCAAAATTATTCAGCCCCCTTAAGTTAATACTTTGTAGCGCCACCTTTTGCTGCGATTACAGCTGTAAGTCGCTTGGGGTATGTCTCTATCAGTTTTGCACATCGAGAGACTGAAATTTTTTCCCATTCCTCCTTGCAAAACAGCTCGAGCTCAGTGAGGTTGGATGGAGAGCATTTGTGAACAGCAGTTTTCAGTTCTTTCCACAGATTCTCGATTGGATTCAGGTCTGGACTTTGACTTGGCCATTCTAACACCTAGATATGTTTATTTTTGAACCATTCCATTGTAGATTTTGCTTTATGTTTTGGATCATTGTCTTGTTGGAAGACAAATCTCCGTCCCAGTCTCAGGTCTTTTGCAGACTCCATCAGGTTTTCTTCCAGAATGGTCCTGTATTTGGCTCCATCCATCTTCCCATCAATTTTAACCATCTTCCCTGTCCCTGCTGAAGAAAAGCAGGCCCAAACCATGATGCTGCCACCACCATGTTTGACAGTGGGGATGGTGTGTTCAGGGTGATGAGCTGTGTTGCTTTTACGCCAAACATAACGTTTTGCATTGTTGCCAAAAAGTTCAATTTTGGTTTCATCTGACCAGAGCACCTTCTTCCACATGTTTGGTGTGTCTCCCAGGTGGCTTGTGGCAAACTTTAAACAACACTTTTTATGGATATCTTTAAGAAATGGCTTTCTTCTTGCCACTCTTCCATAAAGGCCAGATTTGTGCAATATACGACTGATTGTTGTCCTATGGACAGAGTCTCCCACCTCAGCTGTAGATCTCTGCAGTTCATCCAGAGTGATCATGGGCCTCTTGGCTGCATCTCTGATCAGTCTTCTCCTTGTATGAGCTGAAAGTTTAGAGGGACGGCCAGGTCTTGGTAGATTTGCAGTGGTCTGATACTCCTTCCATTTCAATATTATCGCTTGCACAGTGCTCCTTGGGATGCTTAAAGCTTGGGAAATCTTTTTGTATCCAAATCCGGCTTTAAACTTCTTCACAACAGTATCTCGGACCTGCCTGGTGTGTTCCTTGTTCTTCATGATGCTCTCTGCGCTTTTAACGGACCTCTGAGACTATCACAGTGCAGGTGCATTTATACGGAGACATGATTACACACAGGTGGATTGTATTTATCATCATTAGTCATTTAGGTCAACATTGGATCATTCAGAGATCCTCACTGAACTTCTGGAGAGAGTTTGCTGCACTGAAAGTAAAGGGGCTGAATAATTTTGCACGCCCAATTTTTCAGTTTTTGATTTGTTAAAAAAGTTTGAAATATCCAATAAATGTCGTTCCATTTCATGATTGTGTCCCACTTGTTGTTGATTCTTCACAAACAAATACAGTTTTATATCTTTATGTTTGAAGCCTGAAATGTGGCAAAAGGTCGCAAAGTTCAAGGGGGCCAAATACTTTCGCAAGGCACTGTATGGCCTTGTGTTTTAGTTTATTGTCCTGCTGAAAGGTGAATTTGTCTTCCAGTGTCTGTTGGAAAGAAGACTGAACCAGGTTTTCCTCTAGGATTTTGCCTGTGCTTGCTCTAATCCATTTATTTTTATCCTCAGAAACTCCCTTGCCAATGACAAGCATACCCATAATATGATGCAGCCACCACCATGCTGGAAAATATGAAGAGTAGTACTCAGGGATGTGTTGGATTTTCCCCATACATAACGCTTTGTATTCAGGACATGAGGTACATTTCTTTGACACATTTTTGGCAGTTTATTGCCTTATTGCCTTGTTTTTTTTATTCTGTACAGGTTTCCTTCTTTTCACTCTGTCATTGAGGTTAGTATCGTGGAATAACTACAATGTTGTTGGTCCATCCTCAGATTTCTCATAACTTCAGCCATTAAACTCTGTAACTGTTTTAAAGTCACCTTTGGCCCCATGGTGAAATCCCTGAGTGGTTTCCTTCCTCTCCGGCAACTGAGTTAAGAAGGACACCTGCATCTTTGTAGTGACTGGGTGTATTGATAAACCATCCAAAGTGTAATTAATAACTTCACCATGCTCTAAGGGATATTTAATGTCTGTTTTCCCCCCATCTACAAAGAGGTGCCCTTTCTTTGCAAGGCATTGGAAAACCTCCCTGGACTTTGAGGTTGAATCTGTGTTTGAAATTCACTGCTTGACTGAGGGACCTTACAGATAATTGTATGTGTGGGGTATAGAGATGAGGAAGTCATTCAAAAAAATTAAACACAATTTTTGAACACAGAGTGAGTCCATGCAACTTATTTTGTGACTTGTTAAGAAACTTTTTTACTCCTGAACTTATTTAGGCTTGCCATAATAAAGGGGTTGAATACTTATTGACTCAAGACATTTCAGCTTTTCCTTTTTAATGAATTAGTAAACATTTCTGAAAACATAATTCCACTTTGACATTATGGGTTATTGTGTGTATTGTGTGTAATACATTTTAAATTCAGGCTGTAACACAACAAAATGTGGAAAAAGTCAAGGGGTGTGAATACTTTCTGAAGGCACTGAAACACTGCATTGCACTGAAACATTGGACCCAAATAAAAATATTTTAAGGGCCGGTCACATGCTTGGACCAAGTAACTCCTCATGAGACATTGATACTGCTTATATCATTCTAATGATATACAATTTCAATTTATATGACATACAATCATTATACTAATATACATACAGGTATTCTATACAAATACTTAGAATAAGCAGTGGAGGGCCTCCCGCATGGCGCAGTGGTCTAGGGCACTGCATCGCATTGTGTACATGTTCAAGCCCAGGCTCTGTCGCAGCCGGCCGCGATTGGGATGTCCATGGGGCGACGCACAATTGGCCTAGCGTCGTCGGGGTTAGGGAGGGTTTGGCCGGTAGGGATATCCTTGTCTCATCGCGCACTAGCGACTCCTGTGGCGGGCCGGGTGCAGTGCACGCTAACCAGGTCGCCAGGTGCACTGTGTTTCCTCCGACACATTGGTGCGGCTGGCTTCTGGGTTGGATGCAAGCTGTGTTAAGAAGCAGTGCGGCTTGGTTGGGTTGTGTTTCGGAGGACGCATGGCTTTCGACCTTTGTCTCTCCCGAGCCCGTACGGGAGTTGTAGCGATGAGACAAGATAGTAACTACTAACAATTGGATACCACGAAATTGGGGAGAAAAGGGGGTAAGCAGTGGACACATGAGCAGTGTAGCGTATAGTACACTCTTAGAAAAATAACCTAAAAGAGAACCTAAAAGAGTTTTCCGACTGTCCCCATAAGAGAACCCTTTTTGGTTTAATGTAGAATCCCTTCCTCAGAATTCTACATGGAACCCAAAAGGGTTCTTCCTAAAACCAAAAAGGGTTCAACCTGGAACCAAAAATAGTTATATATCCTATGGTGATGGCCAAAGAACCCTTTTGGAACCCTTTTTCAAAGAGTGTAGGGCTTTGTAGTCTTTATGATAGTGTTATGAACAGGAAGCCTGTAGGAGCAGTGTAGTTTATAGTAGGGCTTTGTAGTCTTTATGATAGTGTTATGAACAGGAAGCCTGTAGGAGCAGTGTAGTTTATAGTAGGGCTTGGTAGACTGTAGGGTGGTGTTATGAACAGGAAGCCTGTAGGAGCAGTGTAGTTTATAGTAGGGCTTGGTAGACTGTAGGCTGGTGTTATGAACAGGAAGCCTGTAGGAGCAGTGTAGTTTATATTAGGGCTTGGTAGACTGTAGGGTGGTGTTATGAACAGGAAGCCTGTAGGAGCAGTGTAGTTTATAGTAGGGCTTGGTAGACTGTAGGGTGGTGTTATGAACAGGAAGCCTGTAGGAGCAGTGTAGTTTATAGTAGGGCTTGGTAGACTGTAGGGTGGTGTTATGAACAGGAAGCCTGTAGGAGCAGTGTAGTTAATAGTAGGGCTTGGTAGACTGTAGGGTGGTGTTATGAACAGGAAGCCTGTAGGAGCAGTGTAGTTTATAGTAGGGCTTGGTAGACTGTAGGCTGGTGTTATGAACAGGAAGCCTGTAGGAGCAGTGTAGTTTATAGTAGGGCTTGGTAGACTGTAGGGTTGTGTTATGAACAGGAAGCCTGTAGGAGCAGTGTAGTTTATAGTAGGGCTTGGTAGACTGTAGGCTGGTGTTATGAACAGGAAGCCTACCAGTGACTCTTATGTTCCTCCGCCACCTTCTGAGTCCACTCCTCCAGCACCTCATCTACATGAGGCCAGTTCTGAGAGGGTGGGGAGAAATAGAGAGAGAGAGAGAGAGAGAGAGAGAGGGAGAGAGAGAGAGAGAGAGAGAGAGAAAGAGAGGGTGGAGAGAAAGAGAGAGGGTGGAGAGAAAGGGAGAGAGATCAATAGAGGAAGTGAAAGAGAAAGCAAGCCAGGGAGGTAAAGGGGGGTGACAGGGAAAGAAGTGATGGGGTGAAAGAGAAAGTGGACATTAATCTCTGCAGGATTTGAGTGAACAGAGAAAATGAGCTATATCAGATTACACACACAGCCTTCATATTCACCCCTTCAACACCCACTCACTACCCCTCCATTAGAGCACTCCATCACTGAGTGTGTGTGTGAGTGTGTGTGTGTTTCAGAGCGGGAGAGAAAAATGACTCAGACATCCATTGTCATCGCTCTCTCTCTCTCTCTGCCCCCCCCCCCCTCCATGTTTCTCTATGCCCATTAGTTTGTCTCTGTAACCACCACCTTTATCCCTCACTCTCTCTACTACCTCTCCTTACTCCCCACACACTCCCTCACCTCTTCCTCCCTCTCAGTTTATCTCTCACTCTCTCTACTACTTCTCCTTACTCCCCACACACTCCCTCACCTCTTCCTCCCTCTCAGTTTATCTCTCACTCTCTCTACTACTTCTCCTTACTCCCCACACACTCCCTCACCTCTTCTTCCCTCTCAGTTTATCTCTCACTCTCTCTACTACTTCTCCTTACTCCCCACACACTCCCTCACCTCTTCCTCTCTTCCTCCCTCTCAGTTTATCCCTCACTCTCTCTACTACCTCTCCTTACTCCCCACACACTCCCTCACCTCTTCCTCTCTTCCTCCCTCTCAGTTCATCCCTCACGCTCTCTACTACCTCTCCTTACTCCCCACACACTCCATCACCTCTTCCTCCCTCTCAGTTCATCCCTCACTCTCTCTACTACCTCTCCTTACTCCCCACACACTCCCTCACCTCTTCCTCTCTTCCTACCTCTCAGTTCATCTCTCACTCTCTACTACCTCTCCTTACTCCCCACACACTCCCTCACCTCTTCCTCTCTTCCTCCCTCTCAGTTCATCTCTCACTCTCTCTACTACCTCTCCTTACTCCCCACACACTCCCTCACCTCTTCCTTGCTTCCTACCTCTCAGTTCATCCCTCACTCTCTCTACTACCTCTCCTTACTCCCCACACACTCCCTCACCTCTTCCTCTCTTCCTCCCTCTCAGTTTATCCCTCACTCTCTCTACTACCTCTCCTTACTCCCCACACACTCCCTCACCTCTTCCTCTCTTCCTCCCTCTCAGTTCATCTCTCACTCTCTACTACCTCTCCTTACTCCCCACACACCCCCTCACCTCTTCCTCTCTTCCTCCCTCTCAGTTCATCCCTCACGCTCTCTACTACCTCTCCTTACTCCCCACACACTCCCTCACCTCTTCCTCCCTCTCAGTTCATCCCTCACTCTCTCTACTACCTCTCCTTACTCCCCACACACTCCCTCACCTCTTCCTCTCTTCCTACCTCTCAGTTCATCTCTCACTCTCTCTACTCCCTCCCTTACTCCCCACACACTCACTCACCTCTTCCTCCCTCTCAGTTCATCTCTCACTCTCTCTACTACCTCTCCTTACTCCCCACACATTCCCTCACCTCTTCCTACCTCTCAGTTTATCCCTCACTCTCTCTACTACTTCTCCTTACTCCCCACACACTCCCTCACCTCTTCCTCTCTTCCTACCTCTCAGTTCATCTCTCACTCTCTACTACCTCTCCTTACTCCCCACACACTCCCTCACCTCTTCCTACCTCTCAGTTCATCCATCACTCTCTCTACTACCTCTCCTTACTCCCCACACACTCCCTCACCTCTTCCTCTCTTCCTACCTCTCAGTTCATCCCACGCTCTTTCTACTACCTCTCCTTACTCCCCACACACTCCCTCACCTCTTCCTCTCTTCCTACCTCTCAGTTCATCTCTCACTCTCTACTACCTCTTCTTACTCCCCACACACTCCCTCACCTATTCCCCCGTCTCAGTTCATCCCTCACTCTCTCGACTACCTCTCCTTACTCCCCACACACTCCCTCACCTCTTCCTCTCTTCCTCCCTCTCAGTTCATCTCTCACTCTCTCTACTACCTCTCCTTACTCCCCACACACTCCCTCACCTCTTCCTTGCTTCCTACCTCTCAGTTCATCCCTCACTCTCTCTACTACCTCTCCTTACTCCCCACACACTCCCTCACCTCTTCCTCTCTTCCTCCCTCTCAGTTTATCCCTCACTCTCTCTACTACCTCTCCTTACTCCCCACACACTCCCTCACCTCTTCCTCTCTTCCTCCCTCTCAGTTCATCTCTCACTCTCTACTACCTCTCCTTACTCCCCACACACCCCCTCACCTCTTCCTCTCTTCCTCCCTCTCAGTTCATCCCTCACGCTCTCTACTACCTCTCCTTACTCCCCACACACTCCCTCACCTCTTCCTCCCTCTCAGTTCATCCCTCACTCTCTCTACTACCTCTCCTTACTCCCCACACACTCCCTCACCTCTTCCTCTCTTCCTACCTCTCAGTTCATCTCTCACTCTCTCTACTCCCTCCCTTACTCCCCACACACTCACTCACCTCTTCCTCCCTCTCAGTTCATCTCTCACTCTCTCTACTACCTCTCCTTACTCCCCACACATTCCCTCACCTCTTCCTACCTCTCAGTTTATCCCTCACTCTCTCTACTACTTCTCCTTACTCCCCACACACTCCCTCACCTCTTCCTCTCTTCCTACCTCTCAGTTCATCTCTCACTCTCTACTACCTCTCCTTACTCCCCACACACTCCCTCACCTCTTCCTACCTCTCAGTTCATCCATCACTCTCTCTACTACCTCTCCTTACTCCCCACACACTCCCTCACCTCTTCCTCTCTTCCTACCTCTCAGTTCATCCCACGCTCTTTCTACTACCTCTCCTTACTCCCCACACACTCCCTCACCTCTTCCTCTCTTCCTACCTCTCAGTTCATCTCTCACTCTCTACTACCTCTTCTTACTCCCCACACACTCCCTCACCTATTCCCCCGTCTCAGTTCATCCCTCACTCTCTCGACTACCTCTCCTTACTCCCCACACACTCCCTCACCTCTTCCTCTCTTCCTCCCTCTCAGTTTATCCCTCACTCTCTCTACTACCTCTCCTTACTCCCCACACACTCCCTCACCTCTTCCTCTCTTCCTCCCTCTCAGTTCATCTCTCACTCTCTCTACTACCTCTCCTTACTCCCCACACACTCCCTCATCTCTTCCTCCCTCTCAGTTTATCCCTCACTCTCTCTACTACCTCTCCTTACTCCCCACACACTCCCTCACCTCTTCCTCTCTTCCTCCCTCTCAGTTCATCCCTCACTCTCTACTACCTCTCCTTACTCCCCACACACTCCCTCACCTCTTCCTCTCTTCCTCCCTCTCAGTTAATCTATCCCTCTCTCTCTCCCTCCCTCCCCCTCTCTAAGCAGGGCCTCTTGTCTGTCTTGTCTCTGTGTCAGTCAGGGATGCAGGTAGAATACAGGAGGAGGACGTACACAGGAGAGCTAGGAATCTGTGGCCTCCGGCAACACATGCAAGCACTCACTCACTCTCTCACTCCAGATCTTGAAAAACATCTGAGACAGGCAACATCAAACACACACCTGAGAAAACCGACTGAGAGCACATACACCTGAGCACTGAAAAACACAAAAGATCACACGCATGCATACACAAGCACATGCACACACACACTGAGAGGTGTAGTGTGACAGTTGACTCACCACTGGGAAGAGCACATACTCCCTGAGGAAGTCCTGAGACAGGAACTGTGTGAAATCCCCAAAGTCAGCTAGAAGAGAGGAGAGAACACACTGAGATCTACACTCAACTCTACACACACTGAGATCTACACTCATCTCCTACCCACACTGAGATCTACACTCAACTAACCAACTCATTGACATGAAACACATGGATAGAGCTCCAGTAACTTCCACCAGATTCCCAGGGTTCCAGAAATCCTGGGAATTCAGGCAAAGTTCATGGACTTTTTCTACCCTACACATGGAACACATACATCATCTAAGGATGTTATTGAGAAAAAAAGGTGCTATCTAGAACCTTACAGGGTTCTTCGTCTCTCCCCAATAGGTAGAACACTTTTGGTTCCAGTTAGAACTCTTGTGGGTTTCATGTTGAACCCTTTCCTTTTGGAACCCTTTTTGCCCCCTAAGAGTGTACTCTTAAGGATATATGAACTATGTAACACAAGGGAGAAACACCTTCAATAGGCATGGACAGGAACTGTAGACGGATGACCTCAAAGACAGCAGAGAAAGCAAACATAGAAAGCAGAAACCCTAATAGCACCTACAGTATCTGTAGCAGGCATGCTCATGTCAACCCAGCAATACACACATATCCCTGGCCCTGTGATGTCATGTTGGTGTTTGGGTCTATCCTGGTTCATCCTACCCAACCCTCCATTGATAAAAGGAAATGACATACAGCTACTGTCTGCCTGGACAATGTACAGTACTATCTACAGATACACAGAGGTAGCTACATCCTTTAGGGCTGCTCTAATGTAATGTAATGTATGTCTGATATAGAGGGGTGTAGTGTAGAATCCATCCTCCCTACAGATAAGGTTCTTCCTGCCATGGCTAACCTTGGTGTTAGCGATAAGCTAACGACTGTTTACATTCCCCTGAGACACAGGGCCCAGGGACAGCAGGAGAGAGAGAGAGTGTGTGTGTTTGTGTTGCGGGGTTGGAAGATTACAGGGTCACCAACAAGGCCAAGAAAGTGTGTGTGCGTGTCTGTGTGTATGAATACGTGGATGTGTGTGTGTGTGTGTGTTTGCAAATGCACGCGTGTGCATGCATGTGCGTGCGTTTGTGTGTGTGTGTGTGTGTTATGGAAAGGAATCCTGATAGGAACTCAAGTGGACTCAGCTCTTCTGGCGGTATGCAGCCATATTAGGTAGTGAACCCAGGATGAGCTAAGAAAGTGTGAGTCTCTCTCTCTCTCTGTATCTCCCTCTGGACTTAGGGTTTAAGTAGGACATAAAACGAGGTTAGTGGTAAAGCTATGGGGTATACTCCTGTGTGTACTCTGTCTTACCTTGCACTGCTAGGCCTGCTAGTCTGATGCCCTGCTCTACGGTACAGTGGAGACGTCCATCCAGCACCTCCTTCTTCACCTGCAGGTAGTACTGATACCTAGCGAGAAGAGAAGTGTCACATACTGAGAGCACAAAACATACAGTAAGGGACTTAAAGACTTACAGTAAGCAACATACAGATGTAGGATCTTCATTTGAGCCAGTTTGGCTACAGAAGGAAAATTATCCTGCAGCAACAGGAAATGTGAGTTATTATGTGGATTACAATTCATGAACGTTTATTGTAGGTCTTCATCAAATTTGACATTTCTAAGTGGAAATTACAAACATCAGAAGCCATTTGAAACCTCAAACACACTCCACGTTTTACATTTCCTGCATTGCAAGAACGTTCTCCTGCAACAGGGTGATCAAATGAGGATCCTGTAGAAATTTTACCTGTAAACTCCGGTAGTACTAGCAATGGAAATATTACCACACTGATACTAGGAATAAGTGAATCACTACTATGGAGGGTTGTACTGACTCATGTTCTTGGTTGGAGTAGTGAACCAGCTATGTCTAGCTGTGACTGGGCTAGAGTTATGACTGGGGGTTGGAGTAGTGAACCAGCTATGTCTAGCTGTGGCTGGGCTAGAGTTATGACTGGGGGTTGGAGTAGTGAACCAGCTATGTCTAGCTGTGGCTGGGCTAGAGTTATGACTGGGGGTTGGAGTAGTGAACCAGCTATGTCTAGCTGTGGCTGGGCTAGAGTTATGACTGGGGGTTGGAGTAGTGAACCAGCTATGTCTAGCTGTGACTGGACTAGAGTTATGACTGGGGGTTGGAGTAGTGAACCAGCTATGTCTAGCTGTGACTGGACTAGAGTTATGACTGGGGGTTGGAGTAGTGAACCAGCTATGTCTAGCTGTGACTGGACTAGAGTTATGACTGGGGGTTGGAGTAGTGAACCGGCTATGTCTAGCTGGGGCTGGACTAGAGTTATGACTGGGGGTTGGAGTAGTGAACCAGCTATGTCTAGCTGTGGCTGGGCTAGAGTTATGACTGGGGGTTAGAGTAGTGAACCAGCTATGTCTAGCTGTGGCTGGGCTAGAGTTATGACTGGGGGTTAGAGTAGTGAACCAGCTATGTCTAGCTGTGACTGGGCTAGAGTTATGACTGGGGGTTGGAGTAGTGAACCAGCTATGTCTAGCTGTGGCTGGGCTAGAGTTATGACTGGGGGTTGGAGTAGTGAACCAGCTATGTCTAGCTGTGACTGGGCTAGAGTTATGACTGGGGGTTGGAGTAGTGAACCAGCTATGTCTAGCTGTGACTGGACTAGAGTTATGACTGGGGGTTGGAGTAGTGAACCAGCTATGTCTAGCTGTGACTGGACTAGAGTTATGACTGGGGGTTGGAGTAGTGAACCAGCTATGTCTAGCTGTGGCTGGGCTAGAGTTATGACTGGGGGTTGGAGTAGTGAACCAGCTATGTCTAGCTGTGGCTGGGCTAGAGTTATGACTGGGGGTTGGAGTAGTGAACCAGCTATGTCTAGCTGTGGCTGGGCTAGAGTTATGACTGGGGGTTGGAGTAGTGAACCAGCTATGTCTAGCTGTGACTGGACTAGAGTTATGACTGGGGGTTGGAGTAGTGAACCAGCTATGTCTAGCTGTGACTGGACTAGAGTTATGACTGGGGGTTGGAGTAGTGAACCAGCTATGTCTAGCTGTGACTGGACTAGAGTTATGACTGGGGGTTGGAGTAGTGAACCAGCTATGTCTAGCTGTGGCTGGGCTAGAGTTATGACTGGGGGTTGGAGTAGTGAACCAGCTATGTCTAGCTGTGACTGGACTAGAGTTATGACTGGGGGTTGGAGTAGTGAACCAGCTATGTCGAGCTGTGACTGGACTATAGTTATGACTGGGGGTTGGAGTAGTGAACCAGCTATGTCTAGCTGTGACTGGGCTAGAGTTATGACTGGGGGTTAGAGTAGTGAACCAGCTATGTCTAGCTGTGACTGGGCTAGAGTTATGACTGGGGGTTGGAGTAGTGAACCAGCTATGTCTAGCTGTGACTGGGTTAGAGTTATGACTGGGGGTTGGAGTAGTGAACCAGCTATGTCTAGCTGTGGCTGGACTAGAGTTATGACTGGGGGTTGGAGTAGTGAACCAGCTATGTCTAGCTGTGACTGGACTAGAGTTATGACTGGGGGTTGGAGTAGTGAACCAGCTATGTCTAGCTGTGACTGGGTTAAAGTTATGACTGGGGGTTGGAGTAGTGAACCAGCTATGTCTAGCTGTGGCTGGGCTAGAGTTATGACTGGGGGTTGGAGTAGTGAACCAGCTATGTCTAGCTGTGACTGGACTAGAGTTATGACTGGGGGTTGGAGTAGTGAACCAGCTATGTCTAGCTGTGACTGGGTTAGAGTTATGACTGGGGGTTGGAGTAGTGAACCAGCTATGTCTAGCTGTGGCTGGGCTAGAGTTATGACTGGGGGTTGGAGTAGTGAACCAGCTATGTCTAGCTGTGACTGGGCTAGAGTTATGACTGGGGGTTGGAGTAGTGAACCAGCTATGTCTAGCTGTGACTGGGCTAGAGTTATGACTGGGGGTTGGAGTAGTGAACCAGCTATGTCTAGCTGTGGCTGGACTAGAGTTATGACTGGGGGTTGGAGTAGTGAACCGGCTATGTCTAGCTGGGGCTGGACTAGAGTTATGACTGGGGGTTGGAGTAGTGAACCAGCTATGTCTAGCTGTGGCTGGGCTAGAGTTATGACTGGGGGTTAGAGTAGTGAACCAGCTATGTCTAGCTGTGACTGGGCTAGAGTTATGACTGGGGGTTGGAGTAGTGAACCGGCTATGTCTAGCTGTGGCTGGACTAGAGTTATGACTGGGGGTTGGAGTAGTGAACCAGCTATGTCTAGCTGTGGCTGGGCTAGAGTTATGACTGGGGGTTGGAGTAGTGAACCAGCTATGTCTAGCTGTGGCTGGGCTAGAGTTATGACTGGGGGTTAGAGTAGTGAACCAGCTATGTCTAGCTGTGACTGGACTAGAGTTATGACTGGGGGTTGGAGTAGTGAACCAGCTATGTCTAGCTGGGGCTGGACTAGAGTTATGACTGGGGGTTGGAGTAGTGAACCAGCTATGTCTAGCTGTGGCTGGGCTAGAGTTATGACTGGGGGTTGGAGTAGTGAACCAGCTATGTCTAGCTGTGACTGGACTAGAGTTATGACTGGGGGTTAGAGTAGTGAACCAGCTATGTCTAGCTGTGACTGGACTAGAGTTATGACTGGGGGTTGGAGTAGTGAACCAGCTATGTCTAGCTGTGACTGGACTAGAGTTATGACTGGGGGTTAGAGTAGTGAACCAGCTATGTCTAGCTGTGACTGGACTAGAGTTATGACTGGGGGTTGGAGTAGTGAACCAGCTATGTCTAGCTGTGACTGGACTAGAGTTATGACTGGGGGGTTGGAGCAGAGTGCTTGCTAGGTCATCTCTGAAATCGCAAACCTAGGGCAGCAAAGCTGGAACATTGGTACATTGGAGACAAGACATCTGTCTAGAGCACTGGTATTCAATGTCGGGGTCACGGAGGAACTGCAGTGGGGTCACAAAACAAAACGAAAATTACATATTCATGTACGGGACCAATATACAACGTTTTTGTGAAAGATCACTTATATTGAATACATGTATTTATTGGTTTCTTTGCATTTTGATGATGATGAAAATGTAATGCATTGAAGGTTTTTTTTTGGGGGGGGGGGGGGGGGTAAAAATTGAAATGTACCGATTTTAAGGTTGTTTTATTAGATTTGGGTAGGGTTGTGAGAATCTTTTGTGAAAAAGTGGAGTCCCCACTGAACAAGTTTGAATAACACTGGTCTAAAAAGACTACTAGCTAGGGCTCGGTGGGGCTGGGCTAGTGTTATGACTGTGGGTGGCTCGGCCACTGGTTTGCCAGAGGTAAGTTGATATGATACTTTTCAGACTTGGCCCAGAGCGACCTTCACAGCGTGTGGTTAGAGTGCCAAAATAATGTGAAAGAACAGGACGAAACGTCCAGCTTTTCAGGGATTCCAAACCATTTCCCCCCCCCATTTTAGGCCTTGATTCAATTTTGTGTTTGACTTTTGGGCAGGGTGAAGTAGTCACACAAGGCCACACATTAGAGAAGAGAGAGAAGAGAGAGAAGAGAGAGAGAGAGTGAGAGAATGAGGCAAAGAGAGAGGGTAGTTAATGAGAGGGAGGGGGAGAGAAGGAAAGTGTGAGGGAAAGTCTAAACGGTCCATTATCAAAACAGAGCAGTGTCAGGGGTGAGTCCAGCTGACCAGTTTCAGCTGCAAAGAACTTGCTGGTTTCCTGTTTGTTACCATGGCTACCACAGTGAGTGTTTCCACTGGAGGCTGTGAGACACCTTTACAAACACACACACACACACACACTCGCACACACACACACACACACACACACACACACACACACGCGGCAGTTCATAGGGGAACATGCATCAGGTTGGTCATGCCAGAGTCTACAAACTGTGGTCTGGGAATCACCAAGCCATCCCTGCATGCTTAGTCACTCCAGCCTGCTATAGACAAGTGGAGTTCTGTTGAAGTCAGCCACACAGGGGAAGTCCAGTGATAACCCATAGAGAGAGAATGTCATGAGCAACTCTTGCTAAAGTCACCTGTAAACTAGAAACCACTATAATATGGCACGGTCATATCTTTGTCTCTCTACCTTACTTAATCATTTTCAAACTCTTCTCTATTCCCCTCTCTCTCTCTCTCTCTCCCCCCTGCCTTATCTCCCTTTCTCTCTTTATTTTCTCACCTATCTCTCCCTCCTCCCCCCTCTCTCTCCTCGCACTCTTCCTCTCGTCTCTCTGGTTCTTTTTTTAGCTCCACTGTGTGTACTCGGGGTCTATAATCTGACCGCGCCCTTCTCTCTCACCCTGTCATTACACCGGCTGGCTGAGCTGCCATTCCGTTCCCCTGGCAACCCTCTAATTAGCTAACCCCTGGATGGGGAGGAGCCCACAGTGGTCAAGTGGGCGGTGCTTCAGCAGGAACACACTGCAGAGGTACTGGAATGGGTTCTAGTTATGTTGCGTGAATGTTCCCTCAATGCTTAACACCCTCTTGGGTCAGAGGGGAAATGGTGTCTCGGTGTGGTTGTCTCTTTCTCTTAGGCAGAAGGATAACAACATTATGATGTTTATATTTATATATGTGAGCAGCCATGGTAGAGTGGCAGACTGTAAACTGTAGACATGATGATTGAGAAGCAAGCCAGGCCTCTTAAAGTAAACCATCTTCAGCACAATTACATCTCCTCAAGGATAAATTAAGTTTTATAGATTTGAATTGAATCAGACTGAAAGAGAGCATGAAATGGTCCTGTACAGTCCTTAGAGTCAACAGTGTCTGCTGGTCGGTTACTCATGCTTAGAAAACCGGGTGTTTAGGACACACCTGGTATAGGGCAATACGGCCAAAATATCCTATCTCAATATTTTTCTCATTTTTGACGGCATGACGGTATTTTATGTTTATTTTTTTATAATAAAGTTCTAAATATACTTAATGAGCAGTGCATGACACTAAGGTGGCAACACATATATGTTAAGTCCTTTTAATGGGTCTTTCTCTCTTCTGGTCTGTTTTATACTGTCCATCAAACTTCAACTCAAAATTATTTTCAGTTTTTTCAACAATTTCTGCATTTTCTTCACTCAGGTGTTATCATTTCCCCACTGTACCACGTTTGTTTTGTCTTTGTATGCCTCTATTTTGGGAAAAAATGTAACTTTTCCTTTATAAGAAGAATTATTCCCCAGCAAACCGGGAACATTCTCAGCTAAGATTCCAATTAACTTCTAATTAGGGTTTTATTTAACATTAGGATGATAACCACCCCATAACAAATAATATTTTTGATAACAAAATTATTTTTATTCTTATTAAAAAACATGTACCAAAATTGGTAACACTTTACAATATGTTTCCATTTGTAAAGGGTTTTTAATTACATTATTAACGGTTAATTCATCATTTGTAAATGCATTATAACAAATTGGTCAAAATAGTGCGATTGCCAGTCAGTGCTTGCTAAATAGTGAGCCACTATTTACCTCCAGCTATTAACCATTTATAAATGCACTTAAAAATGTGCATAATATTGAACTCTTATGTATCTTCATTCAACCTTATTTTCAAATGGTTGCACAGTTAAACAATAGCTATTTTCTCACTTTTGATGTGATGCATTGCTGCTCTGTCCCAGGAACAGACATTTTTGGTTTTCAGACCAGTGGTCAACTCCCATGTGATGTGTCTTGCCCCACGTTTGAAACCCTGATGATGCATTGGTACACTTCTTTATTCCAAAAATGATGGCCTTATCTGAAGATCTCAAGCCATATTATTGATGTGGTGATTACAGCCTCAAGCCTTCTTGGGTATGATGTTACAAGCTTGGTACACCTGTATTTGGGGAGTTTCAGGTTGGAAGGGGAGCGTCGCTGCACAGCTATTTTCAGGTCTCTCCAGAGATGTTTGATTGGTTTCAGTTCCGGACTCTGGCTGGGCCACTCAAAGACATTCAGAGACTTGTCCCAAAGCTACTCCTGCGTTGTCTTGTCTGTGTGTTTAGGGTCGTTGTCTTGTTAGAAGGTGAACATGGTACAAGTCATCTGTAACTCTTATAATAGTGTCACGGAATGTCCCAGTGTATGTTCAAGTATTATTACACCACTATGACATCATAATTGAGCTCAGGTGCATCCTGTTCCCATTGATCATCCTTGAGATGGAGTTGATTGGAGTTCACCTGTGGTCAATTCAATTGATTGGACATCATTTGGAAAGGCACACACCTGTATATGTAAGGTCTCACAGTTGATAGTGCATGTCAGAGCAAAAACCAAGCCATGAGGTGGAAGGCATTGTTCATAGAGCTTCGAGACAGGATTGTGTCAAGGCACAGATCTGTGGAAGGGTACAAAAAAATGTCTGCAGCATTGAAGGTCCCCAAGAACACAGTGGCCTCCATCATTCTTAAATGGAAGAAGATTGGAAACACCAAGACTCTTCCAAGAGCTGGCCGCCCAGCCAAAATGAGCAATTGGGGGAGAAGGGCCTTGGTCAGGGAGGTGACCAAGAACCAGATGGTCACTCTAACAGATTTCCAGAGTTCCTCTGTGGAGATGGGAGAACGGGAGATGGGAGAACCTTCCAGAAGGACAACCATCTCTGCAGCACTCTACCAATCAAGCAGTTATTGTAGAGTGGCCAGATGGAAGCCACTCCTCAGTAAAAGGCACATGACAGCCCGCTTGGAGATGGCAAAAGGCACCAAAAGACTCTCAGACCATGAGAAACAAAATTCACTGGTCTGAAACCAAGATTGAACTATTTGGCCTGAATGCCAAGCGTCACATCTGGAGGAAACTGGTCACCATCCCTACAGTGAAGCATGGTGGTGGCAGCATCATGCTGTGGGGATGAGTTTCAGCAGCAGGGACTGGGAGACTCGTCAGGATCGAGGCAAAGATGAACAGAGTGAAGTACAGAGAGCTCCTAGATCAGGGGTGTCAAAGTCAAATGGACGGAGGGCCAAATAAAAAAATCAGCTACAAGACGAGGGCCGGACTGTTCGAATGTTCATTGAAAAATTTTTAAATGACGCATATAGTCTAGTGAACCTAATTGAACCTACTGAAAACCTAACAAATATATTACAATATGATCAGATAAATAAAGCAATATTTTCTTATGGCTCTGTCAGTAATCTTTAATTTTCAACAGACACAAAAGACAAATTTCCTTTATATAAATATCCCCATAACATGAACATTAAATGAAAGAAACCGGTATTCAAGGCACCATCAGTAGACTATATTTTCTATTTTAGCAAAAGTGGGCTAAATTTACTTCAAAGAAAAAACAATAATAGCAATTTTCTATCATCCACTCAACTGAAATATTTTTAAAATATAATTGGATTGAAATACAAAAAAATAAAGTGCAAAAATCTATTAATCAAAAACAACACTTTGTTTAAGGAGAAGTAACATGCAGTGAAAACAAATATTAAATTTTAACTTTTAAACTTGAACTGAGTAAAAACTCTAAATATGTGATTGCACAGTAATGTTCACTTGTTTGAGGTTGAGGGTGATACTTGGTGGTGTCCCATCTTTTCCACAAGTTCATCAATGTTCGGGGTAAGGCTCTGAGCTGAAGAAATCCTCAGAATTGAGTGGAGGTGTTCAGCAGTAAGTCGACTTCTGTGTGATGTTTTGTTCAGGTTCATCAAAGAAAACAGTTGTTCACACAGGTATGTGCTGCCAAACATAGACAACGTTTGAGCAGCCTGGATGCGCAGCTGGGGCATTGTGCCGGGGAGGAAACGGGCGAACTCCGCAGCACCCACTGCCGCATATTTTGCCCTCAGTGCATCATTGCATTGGAGGTCAATCAACTCCATTTGGAGGTTTGGTGGTGAGCTTTCCACGTCAACAGCAAATGGGTTACCGAGCAGTTCCAACCTGCTTTTTTGTGCTTCAAAGTCAGCAAATCGGCGTCGAAAGTCAGCGGCAAGCATACCTATTTTATCAGCCAACTGTGTGCTCGGGAACGCACTGGTAGAGAGCTTCTCTTTCATGGTCTGGCAGCTGGGAAAGTGGCTCAAATTTTCTTTCCGCATCTGCGTCTCCCACAGAGTCAGTTTGGTTTTAAATGCCTTCACTGTACTGTACATATCAGAGATGACACGATCCCGACCCTGCAGCTGCAAGTTTATTGCATTCAGATGACTCGTAATGTCACACAGAAAAGCCATTTCACACAGAAACATTTCGTCTCGGAGTTGTGTTGTGTCTTTCCCTTTGCTGTCCAAGAACAGACAAATCTCCTCACGAAGCTCGAAACATCTTTGAAGCACCTTTCCCTGGCTTAGCCATCGCACCTCTGTGTGATAAGGCAAATCACCATGCTCCGTTTCTAACTCCGTCAGAAATGCCTTGAACTGGCGGTGATTCAAACCTTTGGCTCTGATAAAGTTAACTGTGCGCGTGATGATGCTCATTACATGCTCCATTTTCAAGGCTTTACCGCACAACGCTTCCTGGTGTATGATACAATGATAAGCTGTCAGCTCACCTGTCGCGTTTTCCTCTTGCATCTTTTCCCGTATCTTCGCCACCAGTCCGCTCCTGTGTCCACACATCGCAGGTGCTCCGTCGGTTGTCAAACCCACGAGTTTTTCCCAAGGCAGCTCCATCTCATTTACACATCTTGACACCTCTTCATACAAATCATGCCCCGTAGTTGTGCCATGCATAGGACGTAAAGCCAAAAACTCCTCTGTCACGCTTAGGTTGGAGTCCACTCCGCGGATGAAAATTGACAACTGGGCAATGTCAGAAATGTCGGTGCTCTCATCCACAGCCAAGGAATATGCAATAAAATCTTTTCCCTTTTTCACAAGCTGCTCTTTTAGATTGATGGACAACTGGTCTACTCTCTCGGCAATGGTGTTTCTGCTCAGACTCACATTTAAAAAGAGTTGCCTTTTTTCTGGGCAAACTTCGTCACAAACTTTAATCATGCAGTTTTTGATGAAATCCCCCTCCGTAAATGGCCGGGCTGATTTAGCGATCTCTTCTGCCAAAATAAAACTGGCCTTGACAGCAGCCTGGCCTTGTGATTTGGCTTTTTTGAACAGAGCCTGTCGAGATTTGAGGCCTCGTTTTAATTCCTCTGCCTTTTGTAGCCTTTGTTCCATGTCCATATTCTTGTTTTTGTCCGCGTGTTTCGTTTCATAATGTCGTCTCAGATTATACTCTTTCAGTACCGCCACACTTTCTCCACACAGAAGACACACAGGTTTTCCAGCTACCTTCGTGAACATATACTCCGACTCCCACCTTGTTTGAAACCCCCGGTTCTCAGTATCCACCTTCCGTTTTGCCATTTTTGATGGGTATCTGAAAGTTAATTTTACTGTGATGCTGACGACTGCTGTGCCAATAAATATTGAAATGAAGCAGCCTACTGCTCGGTGCGTCACCTTTGCATTGTGGGAAATGTAGTATTGGTGCGTGTAAAAGATCTGCGGGCTGCCGGCTTGCTGCGGGCCGGTTCTAATAATAAATCAAGATCATCCCAGGGGCCGTAAAAAACCTTCTTGCGGGCCGGATGTGGCCCGCGGGCCTTGACTCTGACATATGTGTCCTAGATGAACGCTTAGGACCTCAGACTGACCTCAGCCACTCCTCAGTAAAAGGCACATGGCAGCCCGCTTGGAGATGCCAAAAGGCACCTAAAGACTCTCAGACCATGAGAAACAAAATTCCCTGGTCTTATGAAACCAAGATCGAACTCTTTGGCCTGAAAGCCAAAGAGAACTCCAATCAAGTTGTAGAAACATCTCAAGGATGATCAATGGAAACAGGATGCACCTGAACTCAATTATGATGTCATAGTGGTGTAATAATACTTGAACATACACTGGGACATTCCCTGACACTATTATAAGAGTTACAGATGACTTGTACCATGTTAGAGTGTAGGACTGACATCACTGGAGTTCCAACCCCCAACATAACAACGCAAAGACCCGTTATATGCCCACGTGTGTTCTGGCAATGGTTTAAGATTTCACAATGATGTGTTTGTTCACTCCCATAAAAGCAGCCCTGAAAATGTGGATATTCAGTGTTCAGAGATTTATGGTAATCTTATTTTCCCATACTTATATTCCCATACTTTCTCAGCCCCCCAAATATCAGATGTGTCTGTTTCACCTCACCACACTCCTTCAGCAAAGACAGGTTTGTTGTCTCCAGCTCACAGTTTGCTCTAGTGTATCCTCAACTCAAGAGGCCTACTCCCCCTCGACGCAAAAAAAACATCCAGACAACCTCCTCACACAGAGAGGCCGCGTACACCACCGCATCCCCCAGATGGGGCCAGCCGGTGTGTGTGGGAGATGGGGGGATTCCGTGCTTTTACATGGTATTATCATTGAACCGACAGAGGGTAAAATGTGTGTCTGTGGGGGAACAGCTCTGATAACAAGCTGAACAAAGATGGGATTTCAAGGTCGTATGTGCTGCTGCCCCCATGGCTCACTGGGGCCAGGTGATGAGGTCTGGTCTGGATTAAGGGGTTGGACATTTCCAGCATGGTGTATAGGGTTTGGAGAACACACAGCGGCTGACATTAGCAGAGTTAGAAGCTAATGTGATTTGGTGTATCGTGAGTTTGGTTCCTTCAGGCAGAGGGAGACAGATAGAGGGAAAAAGACAAACAGACACAACCCATGCTGTTGAACACTTCTCCCTTTTCCTCTGAGATGACTGAGTTTACACATAACATGGTTTATGAGAGGAACTCTCACATTAGCCAATGCCCCAACACCTCATCCCCACCTCCTAACCCTAGTTAACCCTGCCTCTGTGATTTTCACAGCTGCAGAGAGAGATGGAATGAAGGAGGGAGGTTTTGGGGCATTAGTATCAGGTTTCACATCAAAAGCACCCTGCTTCACTTCAAAGACACTATTCACAACTGAAACCATTGCCGGAACTGAAGCCAACCAATCTTATCTGTGTGTTACAACCTTAGTTCCCTTTTCCCTTCCTCCTCTCCCTCTTTCCATCTCTTTCTCATTCCCTCAATACTCCTCTCCTCCCTCACCCTCTATCCCCCCCCCCCCCCCCCCCCCCCCTCAGGCCAGGTGTGTAAGCAATAGAATGACCGCCCAGCTCGTTGCTATGGGAGACACCACGACACCAAAGACATGGGTCACTGGTTTTACTCTCATCCTGTGAATGAATCTGTAAGCCTTTCTAACAGATTAAAAGTTGTATAAAGTTGCCCCAGGGCACTGATCTAAGGTTAGTTTGTGTACCCCCTCCCTAATGGTTAATGTTAGGATTGGGCTAAGGTAAACTGATCTTGGATCTGTGCCAAGGGCAACTTGTACCTGGAGCAGCAGACTGATGCCAGGAGGACCCCGCTGGCTGCTAAGGCACTCATACCTGTTCTACGCATTATAATGACAGTAGAAGGAAGGGGTGAGGAGTTACAAATGATGCTGCTGAAGGCTGTTAAAGAAAGTGAATTGATCGTCTGGCTTTACTGAACAGATTCTTGGAGACGAGCGAGAGGGTGTGTGTGTGTCAGGGAGACATTTACCACGGCCCCCCACCTCAACCCGACTCCCCAACCCCTGCCTAGCACTTCTGCTGGGAGGAATGTGTGGTCCTCCTCCCTCCTCCACTCCCTCCTCTCCTCCTACGGCTGTGCCAACATTCCACATGGACTCCTAACCACACACCAGAGAGAGAGAACTTTAACTATTTGCACGCCATTATAACAATGTACATAGCACTAATATTATATTATGTCTATTCCTTTGAAACTGTGTAATGTTTACTGTTTACTGTTCATTTTTGATGATTTATTTCACTTTAGTGTATTATCTATTTCACTTGATTCCCATACCAATAAAGCCCTTTGAATTGAACTGTTGACGAGGTATTTCATACTATAATACTAGAGTATGTGTAGCATGTTCAGTCCTGTCCACTGCTCAACCCCTAACTACATGTAAATACACTGAAGTGATTTCATAGAATGATTGCTGTGAACACACACACACACTCACTCACACACATACATACAGTTGAAGTCAGAAGTTTACACTAAGTTGACTGTGCCTTTAAACAGCTTGGACAATTCCAGGAAATGATGTCAAGGCTTTAGAAGCTTCTGATAGGCTAACTGACATCATTTGAGT
Organism: Oncorhynchus mykiss; assembly: GCF_057628025.1. Taxonomy (NCBI): domain Eukaryota; kingdom Metazoa; phylum Chordata; class Actinopteri; order Salmoniformes; family Salmonidae; genus Oncorhynchus; species Oncorhynchus mykiss. Next base: position 72,231,427 of record NC_143025.1, on the reverse strand, counting down.
CAATTAGAGGTGTACCTGTGGATGTACTTCAAGGCCTACCTTCAAACTCACTGCCTCTTTGCTTGACATCATGGGGAAATCAAAAGAAACCAACCAAGACCTCAAAAAAAAATTGTAGACCTCCACAAGTCTGGTTCATCCTTAGGAGCAATTTCCATATGCTTGAAGGTACCGCGTTAATCTGTACAAACAATAGTAAGTATAAACACCATGGGACCACGCAGCCGTCTTACCGCTCAGGAAGGAGACACATTCTGTCTCCTAGAGATGAACATACTTTGGTGCGAAAAGTGCAAATCAATCCCAGAACAACAGCAAAGGACCTTGTGAAGATGCTGGAGGAAACAGGTACAAAAGTATCTATATCCACAGTAAAACGAGTCCCATATCGACATAACCACTTAAGGGCGCTCAGCAAGTAAGAAGCCAAAACCGTCATAAAAAGGCCAGACTAAGGTTTTCAACTGCACATGGGGACAAAGATTGTACTTTTTGGAGAAATCTCCTCTGGTCTGATAAAACAGAAATAGAACTGTTTGGCCATAATGACCATCATTATGTTTGGAAGAAAAAGGAAGCGGCTTGCAAGCCTGAGAACACCATTCCAACCGTGAAGCACAGGGGTGGCAGCATCATGTTGTGGGGATGCTTTGCGGCAGGAGGGACTGGTGCACTTCACAAAATAGATGGCATCATAAGGGAGGAAAATGATGTGGATATATTGAAGCAACATCTCAAGACATCAGTCAGGAAGTTAAAGCTTGGTCGCAAATGGGTCTTCCAAATGGACAATGACCCCAAGCATACTTCCAAAGTTGTGGCAAAATGGCTTAAGGACAACAAAGTCAAGGAATTGGAGTGGCCATAACAAAGCCCTGACCTCAATCCCATAGAAGATTTGTGGGCAGAACTTAAAAAGTGTGTGCGAGCAAGGAGGCCTACAAACCTGACTCAGTTACACCAGCTCTGTCAGGAGGAATCGGCCAAAATTCACCCAACTTATTGTGGGAAGCTTGTGGAAAGCTACCTGAAACATTTGACCCAAGTTAAACAATTTAAAGGCAATGCCAATCAAATATTAAATGAGTGTATGTAAACTTCCGACCTACTGGGAATGTGATGAAAGAAATAAAAGCTGAAATAAATGATTCTTGCTACTATTATTCTGATATTCCACATTCTTAAAATAAAGTGGTAACCCTAACTGACCTAAGACAGGGAATTTTTACTAGGATTGTAGTAAAAGAAATTGTGAAGAACTGAGTTTAAATGTATTTGCCTAAGGTGTATGTAAACTTCCGACTTCAACTGTATATACGCCTGACTCCCATGTCAAACAGCACACTCTCACTTACGAACAACCTTTCCCACATCCAGTCAAGCAGCAGCCGCAAATTCAGCAGCTCAGTGCTATCAGACTCACGGTGGGAACGTAGGGTGTGTGTGTGTGTGTGTGTGTGAATCTGAGATGGCAGACACTGCTGCCCTGTCTACACCCTGACCCCTGCATGCCCTTTTCACAGCTAGCTCACACTCCCTCTCTCTTTCTCCCACTCTCTCTACCTCGCTCTCTCTCTCCCTCTCTCAATTCAATTCAAAGGGATTTATTGGCATGGGAAACATGTTTACATTGCCAAAGCAAGTGGAATAGCTAATAAACAAAAGTGAAATCAACAATCAGCAATGAACATTAAACATAACACTCACACAATGCCAATATGCAGTGTTTTAACAATATGCAAAAATTTGAAATATGAAAGAGAAAATAGTCAAATACAGCAGCTTCAGAAAGTATTCACACCCCTTGACGTATTCCTCATGTTGTTGTGTTACAGCCTGAATTCAAAATCGATTAAATATGTTTTTCTCTCTCACCCATCTACACACAATACCACATAATAACAAAGTGAAAACATGTTTTTAGAAGTTTTTGTATTGGAAATTAAATACATACATTTCTAATTTACAAGTATTCACACCCCTGAGTCAATACATGTTAGAATCACCTTTGGTAGTGATTACAGCTGTGAGTCTTTCTGGGTAAGTCTAACAGCTTTCCACACCTGGACTGTACAACATTTGTCCATTATTCTTTAGAAAATTCTTCAAGCTCTGTCAAGTTGATTGTTGATCATTGCCATACAGCCATTTTCAAGTCAAGCCATAGATGATTTTCAAGCCGATTTAAGTCTAAACTGTAACTAGGCCAATCAGGAACATTCAATCATCTTGGTAAGAAACTCCAGTGTAGGCTTCAGCTAGTGTTTTAGGTTATTGTCCTACTGAAAGGTGAATTGGTCGCCCAGTGTCTGTTGGAAAGCAGACTGAACCAAGTTTTCCTTCTAGGATTTTGCCTGTGCTTATAGCTGTATTTCGTATATTTATATCCCCCAGTCCTTGCTGATGACAAGCATACCCATAACATGATACAGCCATCACCATGCTTCCCAAGGTAGCAGCTACTCTTCCTGGGGTCCAGCAAAAATTAAGGCAGTATAATACATTACAATATTTTTTTTTTTACATTAAAATAAATTTGACAAAATATTTCACAAGACATTAAGTGTGTGCCCTCAGGCCACTACAACACACAATCCAGGTGTACATGTGTGTATAGTGTGGATGTTATATGTGTGTTTGCACCTATGTGTGTGTCTCTTCACAGTCCTCGCTGTTCCATAAAGTGTATTTTTATCCGTTTTTAAAAAATCAGATTTTACTGCTTGCGTAAGTTACTTGATGTGGAATAGAGTTTAGAGGCCGACCGATTAATCGGCATGGTAACAATCGGTAATCGTCATATTTGGACGCCGATTATGGCCGATTACATTGCATTCCTTGAGGAAACTGCGTAGCAGGCTGACCACCTGTTACGAGAGTGCAGCAAGGAGCCAAGGTAAGTTGCTAGCTAGCATTAACCTTCTTATAAAAAACAATCAATCTTCACATAATCACTAGTTAACTACACATGTATAATGATATTACTAGGTTAACTAGCTTGACCTGCGTGGCATATAATCAATGTGGTGCCTGTTAATTTATCAACAAATCACAGCCTACTTCGCCAAACAGGTGATGATTTAACAAAAGCGCATTCGCGAAAAAAGCACAATCGTTGCACAAATGTACCTAACCATAAACATCAATGCCTTTCTTAAAATCAATACACAGAAGTATTTAAAAAAAAAACATGCATATTTAGTTAAAAGAAATTCATGTTAGCAGGCAATATTTACTAGGGAAACTGTGTCACTTCTCTTGCGTTCATTGCATGCAGAGTCAGCGTATATGCAATGGTTTGGGCCTCCTGGCTCGTTGCTAACTAATTTGCCAGAATTTTACATAATTATGAAATAACATTAAAGATTGTGCAATGTAACAGGAATATTTAGAATTTGGGTTCCACTCTTTCGATAAAATACGGAACGGTTCCGTATTTAACTGAAGGAATAAATGTTTTGTTTTCTAAATGATAGTTCCGGATTTGACCATATTTGTGACTAAAGGCTCGTATTTCTGTATTTATTATATTATAATTAAGTCTATGATTTGATAGAGCAGTCTGACTGAGTGTTGGTAGGCGGCAGCAGGCTCGTAAGCATTCATTCAAAATTTACTGAGTTTGCCAGCAGCTCTTAGCAATGCTTGATTCACACGCTGTTTATGACTTCACGCCTATCAACTCCTGAGATTAGGCTGGCAATACTAAAGTGCCTATTAGAACATCCAATAGTCAAAGGTATATGAAATACAAATGGTATAGAGAGAAATAGTCAACGTGTCATAATTCCTATAATAAACTACAATCTAAAACCTCTTAACTGGGAATATTGAACCACCAGCTTTCAAATGTTCTCATGTTCTGAGCAAGGAACTTAAATGCTTTTTCCCTGGCACATATTGCACTTTTACTTTCTTCTCCAACACTGTGTTTTTGCATTATTTAAACCAAATTGAGCATGTTTCATTATTTATTTGAGACTAAATATATTTTATTTATGTATTATATTAAGTTAAAATAAGTGTTCATTGTTCATTCAGTATTGTTGCAATTGTCATTATATATACACTGCTCAAAAAAATAAAGGGAACACTAAAATAACACAACCTAGATCTGAATGAATGAAATATTCTTATTAAATACTTTTTTCTTTACACAGTTGAATGTGCTGACAACAAAATCACACAAAAATTATCAATGGAAATCAAATTTATCAACCCATAGAGGTCTGGACTTGGAGTCACACTCAAAATTAAAGTGGAAAATCACACTACATGCTGATCCAACTTTGATGTAATGTCCTTAAAACAAGTCAAAATGAGGCTCAGTAGTGTGTGTGGCCTCCACGTGCCTGTATGACCTCCCTACAATGCCTGGGCATGCTCCTGATGAGGTGGCCTGAGGGATCTCCTCCCAGACCTGGACTAAAGCATCCGCCAACTCCTGGACAGTCTGTGGTGCAACGTTGGTGGATGGAGCGAGACATGATGTCCCAGATGTGCTCAATTGGATTCAGGTCTGGGGAACGGGCGGGCCAGTCCATAGCATCAATGCCTTCCTCTTGCAGGAACTGCTGACACACTCCAGCCACATGAGGTCTAGCATTGTCTTGCATTAGGAGGAACCCAGGGCCAACCGCACCAGCATATGGTCTCACAAGGGGTCTGAGTATCTCATCTCGGTACCTAATGGCAGTCAGGCTACCTCTGGCGAGCACATGGAGGGCTGTGCGGCCCCCCCAAAGAAATGCCACCCCACACCATGACTGACCCACCCGCCAAACCAGTCATGCTGGAGGATGTTGCAGGCAGCAGAACGTTCTCCACGGCGCCTCCAGACTGTCACGTCTGTCATATGTGCTCAGTGTGAACCTGCTTTCATCTATGAAGAGCACAGGGCACCAGTGGCGAATTTGCCAATCTTGGTGTTCTCAGGCAAATGCCAAACGTCCTGCACGGTGTTGGGCTGTAAGCACAACCCCCACCTGTGGACGTCGGGCCCTCATACCACCCTCATGGAGTCTGTTTCTGACCGTTTGAACAGACACATGCACATTTGTGGCCTGCTGGCTTGCACAAAGGCGGAGGTAGCGGTCCTGCTGCTGGGTTGTTGCCCTCCTACGGCCTCCTCCACGTCTCCTGATGTACTGGCCTGTCTCCTGGTTGCGCCTCCATGCTCTGGACACTACGCTGACAGACACAGCAAACCTTCTTGCCACAGCTCGCATTGATGTATCATCCTGGATGAGCTGCACTACCTGAGCCACTTGTGTGGGTTGTAGACTCCGTCTCATGCTACCACTAGAGTGAAAGCACCGTCAGCATTCAAAAGTGACCAAAACATCAGCCAGGAAGCATAAGAACTGAGAAGTGGTCTGTGGTCACCACCTGCAGAACCACTCCTTTATTGGGGGTGTCTTGCTAATTGCCTATAATTTCCACCTGTTGTCTATTCCATTTGCACAACAGCATGTGAAATTTATTGTCAATCAGTGTTGCTTCCTAAGTGGACAGTTTGATTTCACAGAAGTGTGATTGACTTGGAGTTACATTGCGTTGTTTAAGTGTTCCCTTTATTTTTTTGAGCAGTGTATATAAAAATCAATCAATTAATTTTTTTGGTCCTCCAATAATCGGCATCGGAGTTGAAAAACCATAATCGGTCGACCTCTAATATAGTTCCATGTAGCTATGTCTCTATGTAGTACAGTGTGCCTCTCATAGTCCTGTTCTGGACTTGGGGACATGTCTTGTGGGGTATGCATGGATGTCCGAGCTGTGTGCTAGTAGTTTAAACAGACAGCTCAGTACATTCAGCATGTCAACACTTCTCTCCTATACTTTGAACCATGAGAGAGTGACATGCATATTATTAATGTTAGCTCTACATGTACATTTAAGGGCCAGCCATGCTGCCCTGTCCCTCTATGTGGCACCTGACCACATGACTGTGCAGTATTCCAGGTGCGACAAAACTAGGGCCTGCAGGACCTGCTTTGTTCATATTGTTGTTAAGAAAGCAGAGCTGCGCTTTATTATAGACATTCTCCCCAGCTTAGCTACTGTTGTATCAATATGTTTTGACCATAACAGTGGTCTCAGCACTACGTCAGCTGCTACAGCGAGTGAGATCACTGCGACACATAACAAAGAGCTGCAGTCAGTTTCAGAATAGGTGGCAAGAAATAACAAAACTATAAAGCATTGTATTTGGGACAAATCATTTACTAAACCCTAAACCTCAACTAAATCTTGTAATGAATAATATGGAAATTGAGAAAGTCGAGGTGACTAAACTGCTTGGAGTAACCCTGGACTGCAGCTCTTTGTTAAATGTTGCAGTGATTTAACTTGCTGTAGTAGCTGACGTGTACAGACACACTGGCTTTACTCAGAGCCAGTGGGATGACATAAGTAAACATTGAAAATAGTAAGGGGCTGCCCTGGGGAATGCCTGATTCTACCTGGATTATGTTGGAGAGGCTACCATTAACGAACATCCTCTGTGTTCTGTTAGACAGGTAACTCTCAATCCACAATATAGCAGGGGGTATAAAGCCATAACATATAAGGTTTTTCCAGCAGCATATTATGATCGATAAAGTCTAAAGACTGAAGTCTAACAAAACAGCTCCCAGTCTTTTTTTATCAATTTCTCTCAGCCAATCATCAGTCATTTGTGTAAGCACCGTCCATGTTGATTGACCTTCCCTATAAGCATGCTGAAAATCTGTTGTTAAAATAGCATTGTAAAATAGCATTGTATCTGGTCAAACAGATTTTTTCCCAAAGATTTAGTAATGGTTGGTAACAGGCTGATTGGCTGGCTATTTGCTTCCCTCTAGGCCTGAGGGAACACATTTTACTGTAGGCTTAGATTTTTGTATTTTATCTTTATTTAACTAGGCAAGTCAGTTAAGAACAAATTCTAATTTTCAATGACGGCCTAGGAACAGTGGGTTGACTGCCTGTTCAGGGGCAGAACAACAGATTTGTACCTTGTCAGCTCAGGGATTTGAACTTGGCTACCCTGCCGCCCCGCCATTGAAGAGATGGCAAATAGGAGAGGCAATATCGTCCACTATCATTCTCAGTCATTTTCCATCCAAGTTGTCAGACCCTTGTGGCTTGTCATTGTTGATAGACAACAATCATTTCTTCCACACTCATTTTACTGAATTCAAATTACAGTTGGCAATATCAGTGGGTTTTGTGAGGAATGAGCAAACTGATTCAATGAATGATAGAGCTGAGTTTGCCTTTTTGGCCAAAATGTTATTTAAGGTGCCCTAAAGCATTTAATATCATTCTTGATATAATTTATCTTCATTTCATAGTGTACAGTGGTTCGACCTTTAAAAGTTGCAGTGTACTGCGGCGCAGCTAGCATGGTGCCGCAGAATTCTATGGCATGTTATTTAAGCGTGAACCTCTGGTACCAATAATGCTAATTAGTGCTACTTTGACCACCATGTATTAGTTACATTGTTTTAGTTTGAACGTGCAGTCTGGCACTAAGAACAGAACAGCGGGAACGTTTCCCTAGTCAGCTCCATTATTAGTGCAATGCCCCTTAGTGTTGCCAGCAATGCTCCTCCCCCTTTCTCCCTCTCCCTTCCCCATGGGCTAGGTCGGTCTTCTGTGCGCGGCTCTGCGGTCCATCCCGTGCCCCCTGCCCTCGTGCCTTGAACCTCACGCACTTTCAGTGGATACAGCTGGAGAACGGCAAGGCAATCCCATTGTGCGCCACTCGGAAGCCATGTACAATATAACCAATATATATTGTCCTGCTAATAACAGGGTTAATAATATATCTGTGAGAATATCCAACGGGCTTTTATATCATTCTAAATTAATAATAATAATAATAATCGCTTTGTTTAAAAAATAACAATATTTTGGAGATGATTTTGTTTTCAAATAAGGTAAAATTTGTGATAAAAATACCATTCTTGAACATGGGGTAAGACATTGTTACTAATTTGTAAATAAAGCCAGTTTGATATTTAGAATGATTTGTTTTTGTTTTTAGAGGGTGAGAAACCAAAAACCTAGAATCATCTCATGGGTCTCCCAGTCGAGGGCAGCATGGGTATTGAACCAGCATCTGTAGCAACCATTGCGCCACTCAGTGACCGGTTGGGAGTGGCCTACAGTACTACAGTAAGATATAAAATAATAAAAAACCTTAGTGTAACAGCAGTTTTAGTAAGTAATACTGAAGTCTTGCACAATTATCAGTTTCTATTTTGGTTTATGTCACCCATTCAATGTCAGTTAGAGACACAGTAGGACCCAAAAGCATAATCAGTGATCCAACTCCCCCTTGTGGTGGTCTGGAGCAATGAAGAGATGACGCAGGGTACCGTACTAAGCCACAAATGTCCCGCAGCATAATCACAAAACATTTAGCGGAGCAACCACTGTAGTTTCTTCTTCTTTTTGTTCTGTTTAGTCACATGATTTCTCAATATGCAGTAGGTTTGCAAATCAGTTATGCAGCCAGGTTTGCCATTCCTTTAGCCACATCCCTCGCAACCATAAAATGTGTCAATCAATCCACGGGGATATAACAGTTTTTACAGTCATTTTCTGAATGCTTATAAGTAACTGGAGTAAGAAATTTCAGAAATGTGTCAAGTACAGCATCTGGTTGCTCCTCATTACAGACCACAGAACAGCAAATATGATTTACATCATCAACACATGAATCACTACAAAACCTTGTGTAGGACCTCTTTTACACAATATTAGGTCCAGCCTTTGGAACTATGGTTTCCCTAGATATGGCTACCATATTGTGATCACTACATCCAATGCCTTTGGATACTGCTTTAAAGCAGATTTCTGCAGCATTAGTAAAGAAGTGAACAATACATGTGGATGATTTCATACCTGTGCTGTTTGTAAATACTCTGGCAGGTTGACTGATAACCTGAAGCAGGTTTGAGGCACTGGTTACAGTTCGGAGCTTTTCCTTGAGTGGGCAGCTTGATGAAAGCCAGTCAATATTTAGGTCACCCAGAAAATATACCTCTCTGGTGATATCACATACATTATCAAGCATTTCACACATTATCCAGATACTGACCAGAATGGGCTTTAGGTAGGGCAAGTGAACCTGTAGCCATATTACTTCAACAGTATTTAACATGAGATCCCCTCTAAGCTTTACTGCAATGTAGCTCTGAATATAGACCGCAACACCATCCCTGTTGGCATTTCTATATTTTCTGCAGATGTTATAACCATGTATTGCTACCAGTATATCATCACAGGTGTTATCTAAGTGTGTTTCAGAGATAGTCAGTATTTGAATGTCATCTGTTATTAGCACGTTATCGATCTCATGAACCTTGTTTCTTAGGTGACATATGTTAAGGTGGGCTATTTTTTGCACTTTTCTGGGATGCTTGTTCATTTTCATTGCTATACTGAACTGCTTATCGGAAGTACACACACTGATATTTATGATCGTGCAGGGGTAAGCTGCACACAGCAAACTTCGTACTAGGCCACACCGTAGATGCATGATTACTACATACAATTGATATAGGATCGACAGAGGCATTCAGGGGAGTTAGTGACATAAATTAGGTTACTTACAATATGACTTCAAACGCTCCTGGGACAATGTACATTTGCTGCAGCACTACGACAACTCAGTCACACAATGGTAGGGATTATCTGAGCAGGGCTTGGGTCATTGATGATAAATCATTGTCTCAACGCAGCCTTGAAATGCGTGGACAGAGTCCAGGAGCCAAGATGATTTGGATGGACTCTGTCATTCCTGTAGAGCATCTACTGTTTCCAGAAAGTTATATATAAAAGTTTTACCAACAGAGCTACAGTAATCTTACAGTAATGCCAGTAGCCTGCTGAATCTTTCACAGCTGTGGCCCAACAATGGAACAGGGCCTGAAAACTTTCAGCGATAGTATCAGTTTTTTACAATCCATTTACAGCAGTTCCGAGCTAGCCATCCAAATGTAGTTAGAGCCCACATGGACTACAACAACATCAGCCCCCAGCATCTGTCGCAGAATGGTAGGAAGCAGGCTTGTAATGTCCTGTACTCATGCACCAGGATAGCACAGGTATTTCCCGCTAAAACTGGAAGAGTCTTTCAAAAGCATATAAATACACTGAGTGTACAAAACATTAAGAACATTAAGTCCATCAAAGTCCTGTCGTTACACCCCGCTCCTGCGGCCAAGGTCCCGGAACTCCAGGGCAAAGTCTTGTCGTTACACCCCGCTCCTGCGGCCAAGGTCCCGGAACTCCAGGGCAAAGTCCTGTCGTTACATCCCGCTCCTGCGGCCAAGGTCCCGGAACTCCAGGGCAAAGTCCTGTCGTTACACCCCGCTCCTGCGGCCAAGGTCCCGGAACTCCAGGGCAAAGTCCTGCCCGCTCCTCGTCTCCTGTCGCAGGTGGAACAGCCGTTCACCCGCCGCTCTGCCCTCCGGTGGGTGATCGAACACGGCCCGGAAGCGGCGGGTAAACTCTGGGTAGTGATCCCTCGCCAAGTCTGGGCCATTCCACACTGCATTTGCCCACTTCAGGGCTCGCCCCGTCAGACAGGAGATGAGGACGCTCACGCTCTCCTCCCCTGAGGGAGTCGGACGGACGGTAGCTAGGTATATTTCCAGTTGGAGGAGAAACCCCTGACACCCAGCCGCCGTCCCATCATACTCCCTGGGGAGCGCCAGATGCAAGGCCCCGGAGCCGGATGCTGAAGCAGGGGTAGGTGGTGCTGGTGGAGGGGGCCCTCTCCCATCGGTCGATCCTCTCCATCATCTGATCCTTGGCAGACCCAATCCGGTGAAGAACGGTGGTGTGATGGAGGACCCTCTCCTCCATTGATGGGTGTTTTTGTAATCTATTTTGTAATTCTATTTTAGATGCAATCTGAATGGAATTGATGGAGAGAGAGAATGACTGGGAGAGAGTGCTCACGTATGCACTAATTTAAACTGGGCGGCTGGATTTAAAGCAAGACATTAGAGTGATAGGCTGTTTTAAAACTCTGCAGCTTCAATTTAAAAAGATGTTATCTTTACAAAAATGACCTGGTCACGTTAGTTCATCTTTACAATTAAAAAATAAGGTTACCCCCAAAAGCCAGATGGAGATGTGTAAATTAGATGGAAAGCCAGATGGATATGTGTAAATTAGATGGAAAGCCAGATGGATATGGGTAAATTAGATGCACATTCAGTCATTATATTAATGTAGCATAGGCTGTGCTGCAGCAAATGTAGGTCTACCTGTTACAAGACAAAAAGTTCCCATGATGAGATGATATGTCTACATGCATTGTGAACTGCATTCCACACTGAGATGGGCTGTCTGTCCCCACTCTGAGCGTTGATGATTGATCACGCAGAAAGCAGAGAGTAGGCTGTAGAGAGGCCAGATTTAGACATCACATATCATTTAGCAGTTACATTTCATGTCATGCCGTTCATATAAATAATTTATTAGAATTTACTGGATTCCCACAGTTATTTATCATGGGAAATGGGAGTGGGTTTGGGTGGGAAATTTCTGTAAATCTCAGTAAACCGGTTCCTGCTATTCAACCCTAGTCTGTACTGTCTGGGGTGTGTGGACTAGCTCTCTGAGCTCCACCATCTCTCTCTCCAGTTCTGTGGATTTATCTCTCAACAATAGAGGAGCAGTGCAGTAGTGGGTCTGTTCAGTGCTATAGGTTGATTCTCCTTTTGGGGCTGCACGTCTGCGGGGCAATTTGCAGTGGGGGTGTGATTAGACTCGCTCAGGATGGGGGAGTCGTCACCAAGAGTGAGCTTCTCCTGCTGCGCTCTCTCTTTGATCCCATAAAAGTCCTGCTGAAACTGTTTGAGTTTGCCATGCACCATCCCTGTTCAAGCCTTGTACACGTTGGCAGAGGTTGTTTCAGTTTCATGGTCCTCAATGTCTAGTATTCTGAGTTTCCACCATGGAAATCTGTAGAATCTGTTGGATTATAGCTTAAAATATATTCATGTTCAGAATTTATTGAGTACTTTACATGTATAAGAAATTTATATGTTGGAGTCAATGAAGGGTGAATAGGAACTTGCTGTATGCAAAGTTACTGAGTGAGACAAGGGGAAGTGTAGAAAGTTAATATTCTGTTCAAATTTAATATTTGGAAGGAGGCAAAGAGCAACAGTCTAGTTTCAGTTCCTGATAAGGCAGGTCAGTTGCTGAGGATCTAGGACCATGTGGGACGTGGAACTCAACTCGAGATAAGGTCAACAGTTAAAGAGAGAAGACACTGCTCTGAGGGGGGCCACACACACACACACATATATAAACCCATGAGGGTCCTATACTTAGGCAGGGCCATGACAATACCAGTAAGATGAACCTAACAACAGAGAAGGAGTGTCTATCTTAGACATGCAAGGAGATGACTGCCTAGTTGGAAGGTATACAGATGTATTTGTGTGACTGAGCTTTTCATAGATTTTACTCTGTTTGTTCAGAACCTAACACCTCTCTCTTGACAGAGGGGTAGTGTGCTCTTTTAGCACTGTGCCATGCCAGGGGAAGGGGTGGAAAATTAAGCTGCATATTTTCCCCTCTTTCTAACAATCAGCAAATAGTGTCTCTGAATTGTCCTTGAGGAGCTTCTTTTTACACTTATTCCATGCAGTGTTCTTTTTTTATATCTACTGTACTGTGATGACCTCTGTAAGGGAGGAAGGTATGGAGCAGAGGGCATCAGAGGCCTCTGCATTTGGGTGGGGGAGGCTGTGATGCTCTGCTGCCTTTGTTGGGTTCAAGGGTTTCACACCTCTCACTTCACACCTCAGAGCAAATTGAAGTTGCAGCCGGGACGTCTGTGCTGTCCTAGCAAGCTTTGTAGCTTAGTAGCCTACAATTAGCATCAAGTCATTATATATAACAAAATATCTAAAGATTATTGTCTTTTCATTTTTGGCTTCAGAAGTAGCTTCAGACTGAATATTACTCACTCAGTTTTGGGTTAGATGGTATTTCCAGGTTTCTGCTATGTTTCTTCTGCAGGTTTTGGTTTGCTATACACTTTGGAATTTTGATTTGGAGTAAAGGTTTTGATGTAGTGGGTCCTGTATAAGTCCTTGTGACTTATATACACTACCGTTCAAAAGTTTGGCGTCACTTAGAAATGTCCTTGTTTTTGAAAGAAAAGCAATTTTGTGGTCCATTAATATAACATAAAATTGATCAGAAATACAGTGTAGACATTGTTAATGTTGTAAATGACTATTGTAGCTGGAAACGGCAGATTTTTTATGGAATATCTACATAGGCGTACAGAGGCCCATTATCAGCAACCATCACTCCTGTGTTCCAATTGCATTTTGTGTTCGCTAATCCAAGTTCATAATTTTAAAAGTCAACTGATCATTAGAAAACCCTTTTGCAAATATGTTAGCACAGCTGACAACTATTGTTCTGATTAAAGAAGCAATAAAACTGGCCTTCTTTAGACTAGTTGAGTATCTGAAGCATCAGCATTTGTGGGTTCGATTACAGGCTCAAAATGACTAGAAACAAAGACCTTTCTTCTGAAACTCATCCGTCTATTCTTGTTCTGAGAAATGAAGGCTATTCCATGCGAGAAATTGCCAAGAAACTGAAGATCTTGTACAACGCTATGTACTACTCCCTTCAAAGAACAGCACAAACCAGAATAGAAAGAGGAGTGTGAGGCTCCGGTGCACAACTGAGCAAGAGGACAAGTACATTAGAGTGTCTAGTTTGAGAAACAAGTCCACAACTGGCAGCCTCATTAAATAGTACCCGCAAAACACCAGTCTCAACGTCAACAGTGAAGAGGCGACTCTGGGATGCTGGCCAGTTTCCCACAGCATGATGCTGCCACCACCATGCTTCATTCACTGTGGGGATGTTTTTCATCGGCAGGGACTGGGAAACTGGTCAGAATTGAACAAATGAAGGATCGCGCTAAATACAGGGAAATCCTTGAGGGAAACCTGATTCAGTCTTCCAGAGATTTGAGACTGGGACAGAGGTTCACCTTCCAGCAGGACAATGACCCTAAGCATACTGCTAAATCAACACTCGAGTGGTTTAAGGGGAAACATTTAAATGTTTTGGAATGGCCTAGTCAAAGCCCAGACCTCAATCCAATTGAGAATCAGTGGTATGATTCAAAGATTGCTGTACACCAGCGGAACCCATCCAACTTGAAGGAGTAGGAGCAGTTTTGTCTTGAAGAATGGGCTAAAATCCCAGTGGCTAGATGTGCCAAGCTTATAGAGACATACCCCAAGAGACTTGCAGCTGTAATTGCTGCAAAAGGTGTCTCTACAAAGTATTGACTTTGGGGAGGTGAATAGTTATGCACGCTAAAGTTTTCAGTTTTTCTTGTCTTATTTCTTGTTTGTTTTTACAATAAAAAATATTTTGCATCTTTAAAAGTGGTAGTCATGTTGTGTAAATCAAACCTCCCAAAAATCTATTTTAATTCCAGGTTTTTGGACTTGTTTTCAAATTCTTTGTGTGTTTGTGTAATCTGAGGGAAATATGTCTCTCTAATATGGTCATACATTTGGTAGGAGGTTAGGAAGTGCAGCTCAGTTTCCACCTCATTTTGTGGGCAGTGTGCACATAGCCTGTCGTCTCTTGAGAACCAGGTCTGCCTTCAGCTGCCTTTCTCAATAGCAAGGCTATGCTCACTGAGTCTGTACATAGTAAAAATATTTCCTTAATTTTGGCTCAGTCACAGTGGTCAGGTATTCTGCCACTGGTACTCTCTGTTTAGGGCCAAATATTAGTCTAGTTTGCTCTGGGTTTTCTGTAAATTATTTCCAATGTGTCAAGTTATTCCCTTTTTGTTTTCTCATTATTTTGTTGGGTCTAATTGTGTTGCTGTCCTGGGGCTGTGGGGTTATTTGGTGTTTTACGTTGTACACTGAGGATATTTTTGCAGAATTTTTCATGCAGAGTCTCAATTTGGTGTTTGTCCCATTTTGTGAATTCTTGGTTGGTGAGCAGACCCTAGACATCATAAGCATAAAGGGAAATGGGTTCTATAACTTATTCAAGTATTTTTTGCCAGAACCTAATTGTTATGTCAAATTTTATGTTCCTTTTGATGGCATAGAAGTCCCTTCTTGCCTTGTCTCTCAGGTCGTTCACACACACAAACACTCCTTCTCCGTCTCTTTCTCTCTCTTTCAATTCAATGATATTTATTGGCATGGGAAACATGTTTACATTGCCAAAGCAAGTGAAATAGATAATCAACAAACCCCACCTCTCTCTCTCACACACACACAAACCCCTCAATCTCAAGTGCTGGTGTCCACTTCCACCACTGTCTGACACTGTTTTTCTTAGCTGAAGTTGCTTTGGACAAGATTCTCACACACACACACACACACACACACAATCCCCCCTCCCTACCTTCCCTACACACACCTCTTGATGTTTTGATGGTAAGTTGAAAATGTCCTGTGGTGATATAGACCCATCTGTATCTGACCCCGAGAAATTCTACACAGAGGTCAAGCCCACTACGGCAACATCAGAGGGACACATTTCACCGACATCACAAGTCTGTCTGCCCCCTGCCAGTTAACCTCCAGGCCTGGCTTTAGAGAGCTCAACAGAACATCTTTAAAAAGCCATGCAGCTTTTTACATATACAGGAATTTGGTGTAGTTTCCAGTCCAACTCTTCAAAGAGCCAGGCAGCTACTGTACTGTACCTAAATCTAGACAAGCTCAATCTGCTCATCCAGAGCCACACACATCGAATGTCATTTCATAATGCCCCCAGGCCGATTCTAAAGCCGTTAGTGAAATGGTTGATCTTCTGCTATGCCTCTGTAGCATAAGATTCAATGAAACCACTCACAGAGAAAAAATTTTTCTCTCAAATAGGGAGCAAACCACTTGCTACTGCAGCAGACAATACGCTAGACAAATTAGGTTGCGGTTTCATGTCTCGTAGTAAACAGAGGGAGGAATGTGTGGTGTGTGTGTCAGTATGTGTTCCTATAACTAGGATCTGAGGCCTGTTTTAATAAGCATTCTCTCTCTGTCTGTCTAGACATTGTTATGATACCCACTGCCTGCCCTGCCACTCCAAACTAACAGTCAGTCCTCTGAAGCAGGCTCAACAACAAGCCTGGGTTATAGAGGAAACACATCACAATAACACTACTTAACCAGTGTCTAGGGTGTGATACAACACCATCTAATAGAGGGTGTGGTATGGTACTGTCCTGTGGCCTGTCATGAGGCATGTGAGGCCTTGGAACAGGGACAGATAATCCGTATGGTATTGGGCCATGATAGAGGATAGAGGTAGAGTGTAAGGTATTAAGGTATAGGGTGTAGTGTATGTTACCTGGTGACCTACTCCAGGTGGGACACATTGAGCACATACAAAAAGGTACAGGCCAGGGACAGTGGATGGGTATGGTATGGAGCCATGGTAGAGTGTTTGGTTGAGGGTGTAGGGTTTAGTGTGTAGGGTTCAGGCTGTAGTGTCATCTGGTGACCCAGAGTTCGATACTGCGACCAAAACAGCCACATTTGCGACCGTTTGACTTGGCAGTGCGACACACATTTTTAATTGGTCTCAAGGACGCCAGTGAAAGAATGACCTGGTCACGTTAGTTTTTGGTTCACAATTTTATTCAAACGGTAATGCGCAATTGACCAAAAATAAACGGCATGGGAATGCCATGGGATGGCATGGGAATGCCCCTGTCTGTGTGTGTCAAGGCTCGATATCCGGGCCAGTCAATCATCCCCGCCTGTGGCCCATTTGTACCAGCGAAAAAAATATTGTAATAATGCCATTTTTTTTTATCTAGGCTATATCATTGATTTTTAAAAACTGATTGATTCCAAAGCTGTTCGTTATGTCGATTATTTATCACACGCGCACTGCACACATACAGTATAGCCGAGATAATCTGTGAGGCAGAGAGAGCGCACAGATCTCAAACAGCTGGTTGATGCATGGAGCAAAGAACGACAGCGGTAGGAAAGACGTTCCAAGTTATGATATCTACCAGTAGATGCTAAGGCAAGAATGGGTTTCGGTTGCAGCGTTACCTGGTCACCTGCTCAGGCAGGAAACGTTGGGGTGAAGGGTTTAGTGTGTAGGATGTAGAGTTTAGGCTGTAGTACATAGTGTTACCTGGTGACCTCCTGCTCAAGGCGTGAAACATTGGGGACGTAGAACATGACCCCGAAGAAGAGCAGTGGCTCGTTGCCAAACTTATCCAGCTGTTTCTTCAGAGGCTTCTCCAGCTCAACCCAGCGCTGGGACTGGGGCTGGGCCTTCCCCTGGAACCACAGGCCAAAATAATGGGTCTGGGGGGGAGAGACAGAGGAAGAAAGTAATGATTACACATTACAGACATACATATTATTATTGCATCTGAAAGAGGGTTACCACAGAGACAGCAGCAGCATGTCGAGAAAGGTATGGTGGTCCTGCTTGAGATACAGTGCATTTGGGAAATTATTTTTCTACATTTTGTTACGTTACAGCCTTATTCTAAAATGTATTCAATCGTTTTTTCCTCATCAATCTACACACAATACCCCATAATGACAAAACAAAATCAGGTAATTACAAATTTTAGCAAATGTATATAAAAAAAAACAACTTAAATATCACCTTTATGTAAGTATTCAGACCCTTTACTCAGTACTTTGTTGAAGCACCTCTGGCAGCAATTACAGCCTTGAGTCTTCTTGGGTATGACGCTACAATCAATCAAATGTTTTTATAAAGCCCTTTTTACATCAGGCGATGTCACAAAGTGCTTTACAGAAACTCAGCCTAAAACCCCAAACAGCAACCAATGAAAATTGAGAAGCACGGTGGCTAGGAACAATTTCCTAGAAAGGCAGGACCCTAGGAAGAAACCTAGAGAGGAACCAGGCTCTGAGGGGTGGTCAGTCCTCTTCTGGCTGTGCCAGGATGAGATTATAACAGAACATGGCCAAGATGTTCAAATGTTCATAGATGACCAGCAGGGTCAAATAATAATCCATGGTTGTAGAGGGTGCAACAGGTCAGCACCTCAGGAGTAAATGTCAGTTGGCTTTTCAAAGCAGAGCATTCAGAGTTAGAGATAGCAGGTGCGGTAGAGTGAGAGAGTCAAAAACAGCAGGTCTGGGACAAGGTAGCACGTCCGGTGAACAGGTTAGGGATCCATAGCCGCAGGCAGAAAAGTTGAAATTGGAGCAGCAGCACGACAGGGTGGACTGGGGACAGCAAAGAGTCATAGACAGAGGCATAGTCCCAGGGCTCAGGTCCTCCGGAAGGGGAGGGAGAGGGAGAGAGAAGTAGAGGGAGCATACTTAAATTCACACAGGATACCGGATAAGACAGGAGAAATACTCCAGATATAATAGACTGTACCTACCCCCCGACACAAACTATTGCAGCATAAATACTGGAGGCTGAGACAGGAGGGGTCGGGAGACACTGTGGCCCCGTCCGACGATACATCAGGAAAGGGCCAACCAGGCAGGATACAAGCTTGGCACAGCTGTATTTGGGGAGTTTCACCCATTCTTTTCTGCAGATCCTCTCAAGCTCTGTCATGTTGGATAGGGAGCATCTCTGCACATCTATTTTCAGGTCTCTCCAGATATGTTAGATCAGGTTCAAGTCCGGGCTCTGGCGGTGCCACTCAAGGACAATCAGAGACTTGTCCTCAAGCCACTCCTGCATTGTTTTGGCTGTGTGCTTAGGGTCGTTGTCCTGTTGGAAGGTGAACTTTCGCCCAAGCCTGAGGTCCTGAGTGCTCTGGAGTAGATTTTCATCAAGGATCTCTCTGTACTTTATTATTTCCCTTGATCATAACGAGACTCCCTGTAACTGAAAGACATTCCCACAGAATGATGCTGTCACCACTAGAGGTCGACCGATTATGGTTTTTCAATGCCGATACCGATTATTGGAGGACCAAAAAAGCAGATACCGATTTTATTTGTAATAATGACAATTACAACAATACTGAATGAACACTAATTTAACTTAGTATAATACATCAATAAAATCAATTTAGCCTCAAGTAAATAATGAAACATGTTCAATTTGGTTTAAATAATGCAAAAGAAGAAAGTTGTTGGAGAAGAAAGTAAAAGTGTAATATGTGCTATGTAAGAAAGCTAACGTTTCAGTTCCTTGCTCAGAACATATGGTGGTTTCTTTTAACATGAGTCTTCAATATTCCCAGGTAAGACGTTTTAGGTTGTAGTTATTATAGGAATTATAGGACTATTTCCCTCTATACCATTTGTCTTTCATTAACCTTTGACTATTTGATGTTCTTATAGGCACTTTATTATTGCCAGTGTAACAGCATAGCTTCCGTCCCTCTACTTAGCGCGCGCTAACTAGCTAGTCATTTCACTTCAGTTACACCAGCCTCATCTCGGGAGTTGATAGGCTTGAAGTCATAAACAGTGCAATGCTTGACGCACAACGAAGAGCTGTTGGCAATGGCAAAACGCACTAAAGTGCTGTTTGAATGTTTACGCGCCTGCTTCTGCCTACCACCGCTCAGTCAGATACTTGTATGCTTGTATGCTCAGTCAGGACACGCTAGATGATATCATCAACCATGTGTAGATAACTAGTGATTATGATTGATTGTTTTTTATAAGATAAGTTTAATGCTAGCTAGCAACTTACCTTGGCTTACTGCATTCGCGTAACAGGCAGTCTCCTTGTGGAGTGCAACGAGAGAGAGGGAGGTCGTTATTGCGTTGGACTAGTTAACTGTAAGGTTGCAAGATTGGATCCCCCGAGCTGACAAGGTGAAAATCTGTTGTTCTGCCCCTGAACAAGGCAGTTAACCCACAGTTCCTAGGCCGTCATTGAAAATAAGAATGTGTTCTTAACTGACTTGCCTAGTTATATAAAAAAAAAAATATATATATATATATATATTTTTTTTTTTAAATCGGCAAATCGGGGCCCAAAAATATCGGGGCCCATTCCAATTAATCGGTCGACCTCTAGTCAACGCCATGCATCACCGTAGAAATGGTGCCAGGTTCCGTCACGTCTGGAGGGAATGCTTGGCATTCAGGCCAAAGACTTCATCTAGGTTTCATCAAACCAGGCTTGCGTTTGGTCGCTCTACAATAAAGGCCTGATTGGTGGAGTGCTGCAGAGATGTTTCTCCTTCTGGAAGGTTCTCCCATCTCCACAGAGGCAGTCCGGAGCTCAGTCAGATTGACCATCGGATTCTTGGTCACCTCCCTGACCAAGATTCTTCTCCCCATTTGCTCATTATTCCTGGGCATCTTGCTCTAGGTCTTGCTCCACTAAGGTCTTAGTGGTTCCAAACTTCTTCCATTTAATAATGATGGAGGCCACTTTGTTCCAGGGAACCTTCAATGATGCAGACATTTTTTGGTACCCTTCCCCAAATCTGTGCCTCGACCCAATCCTGTCTCGGAGCTCTTCTTTCAACCTCATGGCTTAGTTTTTGCTCTGACAAGCACTGTCAACTGTTGGACCCTATATAGACAGGTGTGTGTCTTTCCAAATCATGTCAAAATCAATTGATTTGACCACAGGTGGACTCCAATCAAATTGTAGAAACATCTCTTGGATGATCAATGGGAACAGGATGCACCTGAGCTCAATTTAGAGTCTCATAGCAAAGGGTCTGAATACTTATGTAAATAAGGTATTTCAAATCAAATACAAATACTCTCAGTACTCATTTTATTAGCTGTTTAGGAGTCTTGGGGGTAGAAGCTATTCAGGAGCCTCTTGGACCTAGACTTGGCGCTCCGTTACCGCTTGCTGTGCGGTAGCAGAGAGAACAGTCTATGACTAGGGTGGCTGGAGTCTTTGACAATTTTTAGGGCCTTCCTCTGACAGTGCCTGGTATAGAGGTCCTGGATGGCAGGAAGCTTGGCCCCGGTGATGTACTGGGCCGTACGCACTACCCTGTGTAGTGTCTTGTGGTCGGAGGCCGAGCAGTTGCCATACCAGGCAGTGATGCAACCAGTCAGGATGCTCTCGATGGTGCAGCTGTAAAACCTTTTGAGGATCTGAGGACTCATGCCAAATCTCCTGAGGGGGAATAGGCTTTGTCGTGCCCTCTACACGACTGTCTTGGTGTGCTTGGACCATGTTAGTTTTTTGGTGATGTGGACACCAAGGAATTTTGGAGCTCTCAACCTGCTCAACTGTAGCCTCGCCGATGAGAATGGGGGCGTGCTCGGTCCTCCACAAACATCTCCTTTGTCTTGATCACGTTGAGGGAGAGGTTGTTGTCCTGGCGCCACACGGCCAAGTCTCTGACCTCTTCCCTATAGGCTGTGTCATCGTTGTTGGTGATCAGGCCTACCGCTGTGTCATCGGCAACCTTGATGATGGTGTTGGAGTCGTGCCTGGCCATGCAGTCATGAGTGAACATGGAGTACAAGAGGGGACTGAGCACACACCCCTGCTGGGCCCCGGTTTTAAGGATCAGCTTGGCAGATGTGTTGTTATCTACCCTTACCACCTGGGGGCGGCCCATCAGGAAGTCCAGAATCCAGTTGCAGAGGGAAGTGTTTAGTCCCAGGGTCCTTAGCTTAGTGATGAGCTTTGAGGGTACTATGTTGTTGAATGCTGAGCTGTAGTCAATGAATAGCATTCTCACATAAGTGTTCCTTTTTCCAGGTGTGAAATGGCAGTGTGGAGTGCAATAGGGATTGCATCATCTGTGGATCTGTTGGTGTGGTATGCAAATTGGAGTGGGTCTAGGGTTTATGGGATACTGGTGTTGATGTGAGCATTGACCAGCCTTTCAAAGCAATTCATGGCTACAAACGTGAGGGCTACGGGTCGGTAGTCATTTAGGCATTTTACCTTAAGTGTTCTTGGTGGTCTGCTTGAAACATGTTGGTATTACAAACAGGGAGAGGTGGAATGTCTGTGAAATGTCTGTGAAGACACTTGCCAGTTGATCAGAGCATGCTCGGAGTACACGTCCTTGTAATCCGTCTGGCCCTGCGGCCTTGTGAATGTTGATCTGTTTAAAGGTCTTACTCACATCGGCTGCGGAGAGCGTGATCACACAGTCGTCTGAAACAGCTGATGCTCTCATGCATGGTTCAGTGTTACTTGCCTTGAAGCGAGCATATAAGTTATTTAGCTTGTCTGGTAGGCTAGGGTCACTGGGCAGCTCTCGGCTGTGCTTCCCTTTGTAGTTTGTAATAGTTTGCAGGCCTTGCCACACCGACGAGAGTCGGAGCCGGAGTAGTACGATTCGAAGCCAGTATAGTTCGATATCTGTTTTTTATATTTGATTAATTTGCAAAAAAATATTTCAAAACTTGTTTTCGCATTGTCAGTTGGGGAATTGTGTGTAGATTGATGAGGAAAACATTATTTTAATCCATTTTAGAATAAGGCTGTAATGTAACAAAATGTGGAAAAAGTGTAGGGGTCTGAATACTTTCCGAAATCTGTTGTCTTGGGATGTTGTTGTGATTTGTTGTGGACAATGATAAGTAGAGGCCAGGTCATTTATCAATATTGTGTAGAAACTATTCTACAATACTACTTAAAAATCAGAATTTTCAATGTTCGTAAAAAATGACAATTGTGATTTATCAAACAATCCTATCCACGTCATGCGCACATCGGTAGGAGGTAAATGTTAATAAATACCATATGTCCTTGGCTATTTGCATTTCAAAATGCCCCTAATTAACCATGAGTGAACAGGGAGTCAAAACAATCCCTTTAAAGACAGTGGGAAAATACAACACTATGCCATGAAATAGCCTACAACGGTGCAACCCCCAAAAAAGAGTGGAAGCCTTTTCTGTTCACATATTTGAACTCTTTTTGGTATGGTGCTTTTATGGCTGTGTGTGTGCAGTCTATTGCTCCGTTCGCATTTCTGAACCAATTGATGGTAAAACAAACATCAATTGGTTCCCAAATTGATGTGCACTGGAATGGCGTGTGTTCTCTCTTTCTAAAGTAGGAATTAAATACTCGCAAAGATCCTATATGATTGGTTTTGTGAAACAATATCTGATGAGCCAATCTGTACTTTCTGGAAGAAAAGTCCTACCGATCTTTAAAAAACGCACTGTGCAAAAAGCATCGTGTGACAAATCTGCCAACACAGCAAGATCAGCCATCTCTCTTTCCCTTTCCATTATCTCAGTCTTTTATAGTATTTCAACAAAGGTTTTACTTTCACACGTGCCTCTAATTCAACAAATGACTGTACTTTATATGGATTGTTATCGTAACAAATGCACTGACGTGGACAAAATATATCTAGCCTTTCAAGATGTTTCATGAATTCAAAGTGGATATACGATTAAATAGAAAAATAATTTAATCAGTACTCTCCCAATTTCAACATATATTTCCCAATGCTTGACAAGCAGCTTCTACCACTTGGCACTGTGCCTCTGCATGGCAGTGCATACATTTACGTTCATATTGATACATTTCACACTTTGTATGGAAATAACCCCACACATGGTTCACGCACAGATGTGTATACATGTGTATACACATGGTTAATAAATGAGGCCCCAGGAGTGTCTAGTTGGACTTCCGTTGGATTGAGAATAGAATGTTCCAAATCCAACAGTACTGCTGTTGAAATAAAAAAAATACCTCTATGTGTGTGTGTGTGTGTGTGTGTGTGTGTGTGTGTGTTCAGCACACCTGTTTCTAAAGGCCAGGACCAGGTGCAAAGTAATTATTTGTTATGTGCGTCAGAGTGTGACCTTAAAGTAATTGTATATGTGGAGTGTGCATGTGTCACCTGGAATCCTCAACTTGCTGTTTCGCTTTAGGTGATACACACACACTCACACACTTCACACAGAACACACAAGTCCATCCACTTCCACACAGCCTATTGAATTGAAATAAATTACATTCCAGATCCACGCAAAAGTATGTGAATACACCTTCAAATTAGTGGATTTGCCTATTTTAGCCACACCTGTTGCTGACATGAATATAAAATCGAGCACACAACCATGCATTCTCCATAGACAAACATTGGCAGTAGAATGGACTAACTGAAGAGCTGAGTGACTTTCCATGTGGCACCGTCATAGGATGCCACCTTTCCAACAAGTCAGTTTGTAAAATTTGTCTCATCCGTTAGGAGCAACAATGGCTCATCCGCAAAATAGAAGGGTACACAAGCTCACAGAACGGGACCGCTGAGTGTGCGCAGCGAGTAAAAATCGTATGTCCTCGGTTGCAACACTCTCTTCAGAGTTCCAAACTGCCTCTGGAAGCAATTTCAGCAAAATAACTGTTCGTCGGGAGCTTCGAGAAATGGGTTTCCATGGCTGGAGCCGGTAAAGCTCCAGCCATTGGACTCTGGAGCAATGGAAACGTGTTCTCTGGAGTGTTCTCTGGAGTGATGAATCACACTTCACCATCTGGCAGTCCGATGGACGAATCTGGGTTTGGCGAATGCCAGGAGAACGGTAACTGCCCCAATGCATGGTGCCAACTGAAAAGTTTAGTGGAGGAGGCATAATGGTCTGGGGCTGTTTTTCATGGTTCAGGCTAGGCACCTTAGCTCCAGTGAAGGGACATTTTAACGCTACAGCATAAAATGACATTCTAGGCAAATCTGTGCTTCCAACTGTGTAGCAACAGTTTGGTAAAGGCCCTTTCCTGTTTCAGCATGCACTCATGCACAAAGTGAGGTCCACACAGAAATTGTTTGTCGAGTTCGGTGTGGTAGAACTTGAATGGCCTGCACAGATCCCTGACCTCAAACCCATCAAACACCTCTGGGATGAAATGGAAAGCTGACTGAGAGCCAGCCCTAATCGCCCAACATAAGTGCCCGACCTCACTAATGATTTTGTGGCTGAATGGAAGCAAGTCCCTGCAGCAATGTTCCAACATCTAGTGGAAAGCCTTCCCAGAAGAGTGGAGGCTTTTATAGCAGTAAAGGGGGGACCAACTCCATATTAATATTCATGATTTTGGAATGAGATGTTCAATGAGCAGGTCCACATACTTTTGGTAATGTGGTGTACATACAGTTGAAGTCGGAAGTTTACGTACACCTTAGCCAAATACATTTAAACTCAGTTCTTCACAATTCCTGACATTTAATAATTTAATCGTTCCCTGTCTTAGGCCAGTTAGGATCACCACTATTTTAAGAATGTCAAAATAATAGTAGAGAGAATGATTTATTTCAGCTTTTATTTCTTTCATCACATTCCCAATGGGTCAGAAGTTTACATGCACTGAATTAGTATTTGGTAGCATTGCCTTTAAATTGTTTTACTTGGGTCAAACGTTGAACGTAGCCTTCCACAAGCTACCTACAATAAGTTGGGTGAATTTTGGCCCATTTCTCCTGACAGAGCTGGTGTAACTGAGTCAGGTTTGTAGGCCTTCTTGCTCGCACATGCTTTTTCAGTTCTTTACACAAGTTTTCCATAGGATTGAGGTCAGAGCTTTGTGATGGCCACTCCAATACCATGACTTTGTTGTCCTTAAGCCATTTTGCCACAACTTTGGAAGTATGCCTTGTGTCATTGTCCATTTGGAAGACCCATTTGCGACCAAGCTTTAACTTGTCTTGAGATGTTGCTTATTTTGTGAAGTGCTCCACACCCTCCTGCAGCAAAGCACCCCCACAACATGATGCTTCCACCCCCGTGCCTCACGGTTGGGATGGTCTTCTTTGGCTTGTAAGCCTCCCCCTTTTTCCTCCAAACATAACAATGGTCATTATGGCCAAACAGTACCCTTTTTGTTTCATCAGACCAGAGGACATTTCTCCAAAAAGTACAGTCTTTGTTCCCATGTGCAGTTGCAAACCGTAGACTGTTTTTTCACGGCAGTTTTGGAGCAGTGGCTTCTTCCTTGCTGAGCGGCCTTTCAGGTTATGTTGATATTGGACTCGTTTTACTGTGGATATAGATACTTTTGTACCAGTTTCCTCCACCATCTTCACAGGGTCCCTTGCTGTTGTTTTGGGATTGAATTGCACTTTTCGCACCAAAGTACATTCATCTCTAGGAGACAGAACGCGTCTCCTTCCTGAGCGGTATGATGGCTGCGTGGTCCCATGGTGTTTATACTTGCGTACTATTGTTTGTACAGATGAACGTGGTACCTTCAGGCATTTGGAAATTGCTCCCAAGGATGAACCAGACTTGTGGAGGTCTACAATTTTTTTTTCTGAGGTCTTGGCTGATTTCTTTTGATTTTCCCATGATGTCAAGCAAAGAGGCACTGAGTTTGAAGGTAGGCCTTGAAATACATCCACAGGTACACCTCCAATTGACTCAAATGATGTCAATTAGCCTATCAGAAGCTTCTAAAGCCATGACATCATTTTCTGGACTTTTCCAAGCTGTTTAAAGGCACAGTCAACTTAGTGTATGTAAACTTATGACCCACTGGAATTGTGATACAGTGAATTAAAAGTGAAATAATTGTTGGAAAATTACTTGTGTCATGCACAAAGTAGATGTCCGAACCGACTTGCCAAAACTATAGTTTGTTAACAAGAAATTTGTGGAGTGGTTGAAAAACGAGTTTGAATGACTCCAACCTAAGTGTATGTAAACTTCAGACTTCAACTGTACATACACACACATACACACAGTCTCAGACACCCATCAATCACACACTCCTGGCGCTGTCAGGATGAGCTGTGGTGAAAGACACATCAGCAATGAAAGGAGAGAGAAAGAGAGCGAAAGAGAGAAAGATAGTTATTTTTTGACCATAGTCAGGCCTGCCGTGTAGGTGTAGTGTTTGGATAGGTGGGGAAGAGAGGGGGTTAGATAGAGGTAGGGGGGTAAATGGAGGGGAAAGAGGGTTAGACAGAGGCCGAAGCGGGGGTGTGACTGTACCCTGTATTTATGACATATCTGATGCCTGGGAAATATCACAACATTGTGTGAGTACGCACTACATTGCCTCTCTCACATACATGCATGCACAACGCAGGCATTCACACTTACACACACACACACACACAAGTACACACAGGTTCACACAGGCATACACATACATCTGTGTTTACAACAGTGAACAAACAAACATACACATACTTAACACTGCAGACCAAGCCCAAGTCTGTCTTAAATGGATTTGAAGCTTTAACAAGCATTGTTAACTCTGAACTGGGCTGTAATGAGGAAAACCTCCATTTGGCCAGAACAGTCAAACAGGATGAGAAGGGGGAGAGGGTGAGGGAGATGGAGGAGGGGGAGAGAGTGAGAGAGAAACAATTAGATAGTGTGAAAAGGAGCAAAGGAGGAGAGAGGAGAGAGAGAGAAAAGTTGCCGAGGTCAAAGAAAATGAATAAAAAAAGAGAGTGAGAAAAGGAGGGAGGAAGGAGAGAACAAGAAAGGAAGGGAATGACAATAAAAACACGAGTTCAATCTCTAAACCAGCAGATATTTATCATCGAATGACGAGGAGGAGGTGAGAGTTAGAGAGAGGGGGATGGAAGGGGGGAGGTGGGGGTAGTGGGTCTGGGGGGACGGGTATCTCTTTCTCCTGCAGTGGAGGACAAAGGGATGCTATGCTTCGTTAGAGAAAGACAAGAGCCCCTATGGAGAGACGGAGCGGAGGGCAGAGAAAAATACACAGGGCCTGCAGAGAGACGCGTGGCAGAGTTACACACACACAGTCCTCTGTCTCTGTCAAACACACACAACACCTACAGTGCCTTCAGAAATTATTCCCACC
Organism: Oncorhynchus mykiss; assembly: GCF_057628025.1. Lineage (NCBI taxonomy): Eukaryota > Metazoa > Chordata > Actinopteri > Salmoniformes > Salmonidae > Oncorhynchus > Oncorhynchus mykiss. The sequence goes on along the minus strand of NC_143025.1, from coordinate 72,203,698 downwards.
CCTTGACTTTGTCCACATTTTGTTGTGTTACAGCCTGAATTTAAAATGGATTCAATTGAGATTTTGTGTCACTGGCCTACACACAATACCCCATAATGTCAAAGTGTAATTATGTTTGATACATTTTTACAAATTAATAAAATATGAAAAGCTGAAATGTCTTGAGTCAATAAGTATTCAACACCTTCATTATGGCAAGCCTAAATAAGTTCAGGAGTAAAAATGTGCTTAATAAATTGCATGGCCTCTGTGTGCAATAATAGTGGTTAACATGATTTTTGAATGACTACCTCATCTCTGTACCCTACACAATTATAAGTCGAGCAGTGAATTTCAAACACAGATTCAACCTCAAAGACCAGGTAGGTTTTCCAATGCCTCGCAAAGAAGGTGTTACGGTGCGTGAATGAGGACCCAAAAGCGAATTAACTTAAACAGAGCTTCTTTAATTACCAAACATAGGTAGGCTCAGACGGACCGGCAGATTCCGACAGGACAAGACAAGGTTACAGCAAACATGACGACAGTCTGGTTCAGGCATGAAACACAACAAACAAGAATCCGACAAGGACAGGAACAGAAACAGAGAGAGATATAGGGACCTAATCAGAGGGAAAAAGGGAACAGGTGGGAAACGGGGTGAATGGGTAGTTAGAGGAGACAAGGAACAGCTGGGGGAAAGCGGGGGAGAAAAGGTAACCTAACAACGACCAGCAGAGGGAGACAGGGTGAAGGGAAAGGACAGAGACAAGACACAACATGACAGTACATGACAGTACCCCCCCACTCACCGAGCGCCTCCTGGCGCACTCGAGGAGGAAACCTGGCGGCAACGGAGGAAATCCTCGATCAGCGCACGGTCCAGCACGTCCCGAGAGGGAACCCAACTCCTCTCCTCAGGACCGTACCCCTCCCAATCTACGAGGTACTGGTGACCACGGCCCCGAGGACGCATGTCCAAAATTCTACGGACCCTGTAGATGGGTGCGCCCTCGACAAGGATGGGGGGGGGGGGGGGGAAGACGAGCGGGGGCGCGAAGGACGGGCTTGATGCAGGAGACATGGAAGACCGGGTGGACGCGACGAAGGTATCGCGGAAGAAGAAGTCGAACTGCGACAGGATTAATGACCCGAGAAATACGGAACGGACCAATGAACCGCGGGGTCAACTTGCGAGAAGCCGTCTTAAGGGGAAGGTTCTGAGTGGAGAGCCAAACTCTCTGACCGCGACAATATCTAGGACTCTTAGTTCTACGCTTATTAGCAGCCCTCACAGTCTGCGTCCTATAACGGCAAAGTGCAGACCTGACCCTCTTCCAGGTGCGCTCGCAACGTTGGACAAAAGCCTGAGCGGAGGGGACGCTGGACTCGGCGAACTGAGATGAGAACAGCGGAGGCTGGTACCCGAGGCTACTCTGAAAAGGAGATAGCCCGGTCGCAGACGAAGGAAGCGAGTTGTGGGCGTATTCTGCCCAGGGGAGCTGTTCTGACCAAGACGCAGGGTTACGAAAAGAAAGACTGCGTAAGATGCGACCAATAGTCTGATTGGCCCGTTCTGCTTGACCGTTAGACTGGGGGTGAAAGCCGGAAGAGAGACTGACGGAAGCCCCAATCAAACGGCAAAACTCCCTCCAAAATTGAGACGTGAATTGCGGACCTCTGTCCGAAACGACGTCTGACGGAAGGCCATGAATTCTGAAAACATTCTCGATGATGATTTGTGCCGTCTCTTTAGCAGAAGGAAGCTTAGCAAGGGGAATGAAATGAGCCGCCTTAGAGAACCTATCGACAACCGTAAGAATAACAGTCTTCCCCGCTGACGAAGGCAGTCCGGTGACAAGATCTAAGGCGATGTGAGACCACGGTCGAGAGGGAATAGGAAGCGGCCTGAGACGGCCGGCAGGAGGAGAGTTACCGGACTTAGTCTGCGCGCAGACCGAACAAGCAGCCACGAAACGACGCGTGTCATGCTCCCGGGTGGGCCACCAAAAACGCTGGCGAATGGAAGCAAGCGTACCCCGAACGCCAGGGTGGCCGGCTAACTTGGCAGAGTGAGCCCACTGAAGAACGGCCAGACGAGTAGGAACGGGAACGAAAAGAAGGTTCCTAGGACAAGCGCGCGGCGACGGAGTGTGAGTGAGCGCTTGTTTTACCTGCCTCTCAATTCCCCAGACAGTCAACCCGACAACACGCCCCTCAGGGAGAATCCCCTCGGGGTCAGTGGAGGCTACTGAAGAACTGAAGAGACGAGACAAAGCATCAGGCTTGGTGTTCTTAGAGCCCGGACGATAAGAAATCACGAACTCGAAACGAGCGAAAAACAGCGCCCAACGCGCCTGACGCGCATTAAGTCGTTTGGCAGAACGGATGTACTCAAGGTTCCTATGGTCAGTCCAAACGACAAAAGGAACGGTCGCCCCCTCCAACCACTGTCGCCATTCGCCTAGGGCTAACCGGATGGCGAGCAGTTCGCGGTTACCCACATCATAGTTACGTTCCGACGGCGACAGGCGATGAGAAAAATACGCGCATGGGTGGACCTTGTCGTCAGAGAGGGAGCGCTGAGAAAGAATGGCTCCCACGCTCACCTCTGACGCGTCAACCTCGACAACGAACTGTCTAGAGACGTCAGGTGTAACAAGGATAGGAGCGGATGTAAAACGATTCTTGAGGAGATCAAAAGCTCCCTGGGCGGAAACGGACCACTTAAAGCACGTCTTGACAGAAGTAAGGGCTGTGAGAGGAGCTGCCACCTGACCGAAATTACGGATGAAACGACGATAGAAGTTCGCGAAGCCGAGAAAGCGCTGCAGCTCGACGCGTGACTTAGGGACGGGCCAATCAATGACAGCTTGGACCTTAGCGGGATCCATCTTAATGCCTTCAGCGGAAATAACAGAACCGAGAAATGTGACGGAGGAGGCATGAAAAGTGCACTTCTCAGCCTTCACAAAAAGACAATTCTCTAAAAGGCGCTGGAGGACACGTCGAACGTGCTGAACATGAATCTGGAGTGACGGTGAAAAAATCAGGATATCGTCAAGGTAAACGAAAACAAAGATGTTCAGCATGTCTCTCAGGACATCATTGACTAATGCCTGAAAGACAGCTGGAGCGTTAGCGAGGCCGAAAGGAAGAACCCGGTATTCAAAGTGCCCTAACGGAGTGTTAAACGCCGTCTTCCACTCGTCCCCCTCCCTGATGCGCACGAGATGGTAAGCGTTACGAAGGTCCAACTTAGTGAAAAACCTGGCTCCCTGCAGGATCTCGAAGGCTGAAGACATAAGAGGAAGCGGATAACGATTCTTCACTGTTATGTCATTCAGCCCTCGATAATCTATGCAGGGGCGCAGAGACCCGTCCTTCTTCTTGACAAAAAAAAACCCCGCTCCGGCGGGAGAGGAGGAGGGGACTATGGTACCGGCGTCAAGAGCTACAGACAAATAATCTTCGAGAGCCTTACGTTCGGGAGCCGACAGAGAGTATAGTCTACCCCGGGGGGGGGTGGTTCCCGGAAGGAGATCAATACTACAATCATACGACCGGTGTGGAGGAAGAGAGGTGGCCCTGGACCGACTGAACACCGTGCGCAGATCGTGATATTCCTCCGGCACCCCTGTCAAATCACCAGGCTCCTCCTGTGAAGAAGAGACAGAGGAAACAGGAGGGATAGCAGACATTAAACATTTCACATGACAAGAGACGTTCCAGGAGAGGATAGAATTACTAGACCAATTAATGGAAGGATTATGACAAACTAGCCAGGGATGGCCCAAAACAACAGGTGTAAAAGGTGAACGAAAAATTAAAAAAGAAATGGTTTCACTATGATTACCAGAAACAGTGAGGGTTAAAGGTAGCGTCTCACGCTGAATCCTGGGGAGAGGACTACCATCCAGGGCGAACAAGGCCGTGGGCTCCTTTAACTGTCTGAGAGGAATGTCATGTTCCCGAGCCCAGGTCTCGTCCATAAAACAGCCCTCCGCCCCAGAGTCTATTAAAGCACTGCAGGAAGCTGACGAACCGGTCCAGCGTAGATGGACCGACAAGGTAGTGCAGGATCTTGAAGGAGAGACAGGAGTAGTAGCGCTCACCAGTAGCCCTCCGCTTACTGACGAGCTCTGGCCTTTTACTGGACATGAAGTGACAAAATGACCAGCGGAACCGCAATAGAGACAGAGGCGGTTGGTGATTCTCCGTTCCCTCTCCTTAGTCGAGATGCGGATACCTCCCAGCTGCATGGGCTCAGCACCCGAGCCGGCAGAGGAAGATGGTAGTGATGCGGAGAGGGGGGCGACGGAGAGCGCGAGCTCCTTTCCACGAGCTCGGTGACGAAGATCAACCCGTCGCTCAATGCGAATAGCGAGTTCAATCAAGGAATCCACGCTGGAAGGAACCTCCCGGGAGAGAATCTCATCCTTTACCTCTGCGCGGAGACCCTCCAGAAGACGAGCGAGCAAGGCCGGCTCGTTCCAGCCACTGGAGACAGCAAGAGTGCGAAACTCAATAGAGTAGTCTGTTATGGATCGATTGCCTTGACATAGGGAAGACAGGGCCCTGGAAGCCTCCTCCCCAAAAACAGATCGATCAAAAACCCGTATCATCTCCTCCTTAAAGTCCTGATACTGGTTAGTACACTCAGCCCTTGCCTCCCAGATTGCCGTGCCCCACTCACGAGCCCGTCCAATAAGGAGAGATATGACGTAGGCGACACGAGCAGTGCTCCTGGAGTAAGTGTTGGGCTGGAGAGAAAACACAATATCACACTGGGTGAGGAACGAGCGGCATTCAGTGGGCTCCCCAGAGTAACACGGCGGGTTATTGATTCTGGGCTCCGGAGATTCGAAAGCCCTGGAAGTGGCCGGTGGATCGAGGCGGAGATGGTGAACCTGTTCTGTGAGGTTGGAGACTTGGGTGGCCAGGGTCTCAACGGCATGTCGAGCAGCAGACACTTCCTGCTCGTGTCTGCCTAGCATCGCTCCCTGGATCCCGACGGCTGAGTGGAGAGGATCCGAAGTCGCTGGGTCCATTCTTGGTCGGATTCTTCTGTTACGGTGCGTGAATGAGGACCCAAAAGCGAATTAACTTAAACAGAGCTTCTTTAATTACCAAACATAGGTAGGCTCAGACGGACCGGCAGATTCCGACAGGACAAGACAAGGTTACAGCAAACATGACGACAGTCTGGTTCAGGCATGAAACACAACAAACAAGAATCCGACAAGGACAGGAACAGAAACAGAGAGAGATATAGGGACCTAATCAGAGGGAAAAAGGGAACAGGTGGGAAACGGGGTGAATGGGTAGTTAGAGGAGACAAGGAACAGCTGGGGGAAAGCGGGGGAGAAAAGGTAACCTAACAACGACCAGCAGAGGGAGACAGGGTGAAGGGAAAGGACAGAGACAAGACACAACATGACAGTACATGACAGAAGGACACCTATTGGTAGATGGGTAAAAAAAAAAGCAGACATTGAATATCCCTTTGAGCCTGGTGAAGTTTTTAATTACACTTTGGATGGTGTATCAATACACCCTGCACTACACAGATACAGGAGTCCTTCCTTACTCAGTTGCCAGAGAGGAAGGAAACCGCTCAGGGATTTCACCATGGTGACTTTAAAACAGTTAGAGTTTAATGTGATAGGAGAAAACTGAGGATGGATCAACAACATTGTAGTTACTCCACAATACTAACCTAAATGATAGAGTGGAAAGAAAGAAGCCTGTACAGAATAAAATATTCCAAAACATGCATCATGTTTGCAACAAGGCACTAAAGTAAAACTGAATATAATGTGGCCAAGGAATAGGGCGTTTTTAGGGGGATACAAATAAACAGAATACAGCTTTAAGCACAGGCAACTTGGTTGTCTGCCTTCCAACAGACACTGGGAGACGAATGTACCTTTCAGCAGGACAATATCCTAAAACACTAGCTGAAATCTACACTGGAGTTGCTTACCAAGATGACATTGAATGTCCCTGAGTGGCTGTATGGCAATGATCAACAATCAACTTAACACACCTTGAATATTTTTTAAAGAATAATGGACAAATGTTGTACAATCCAGGTGTGGAAAGCTCTTAGAGACTTACACAGAAAGACTCACAGCTGTAATCACTACCAAAGGTGATTCTAACATGTATTGACTCAGGGGTGTGAATACTTATGTAAATTAGATATTTCTGCATTTCATATCCAATAATGGGGTATTATGTCATTATGGGGTATTATGTGTAGATAGGTGAGAAAAAATATTAAAATATATATATTTAATTCATTTTAAATTCATGCTGTAACACAACAAAATGTTGAACAAGTCAAGGTGTGCGAACACTTTCTGATCATCAGCGTTGCTGATTGTGGACAGTATTGTGTGTGCTTGTGTACGCATATCTTTCTGTTTATGTGGAATCAACATAATGTACTGTAAGCTGTGGGAGAGGTGTGCTAGCGATAGAGAGATGAATGTAGTTGCAGAGCTAGTGTGTGTTTTTCCCCTCACCTCTCGTAGTTCCAGTCTCTGGGCCACGGCCTCCAGACATTCCTGCCCCGTACTCTCCACAGACAGAGTACACTCGATCACATTGTTGTCCAGCAGACGAATCCGCGTCACAAAGTAGTTCTTGCTTAGCACGTTGTAGCGCCGTGTCCGACGCAGCATCAGCCTGAACGGCATGGCTCAGAGGTCACAGTACGGTGAGAGGTGAAAGGTCACGAGAGAATGAGGGGGTGGGGCTTTAGGACGTTGATGCTGCTCTTCCCACCCTCGCGTGGCAGCCACACCCCAGGGTGAAGCAGTGCTCTCTGGGAAGGCGCTGGCCCATTCCCTGAGACGTCTGGAAGAGGAGAAAGAGGAGAGGAGGACTGGAGGAAGATCACTGGGAGCTGCAGGGAGAGATGGGAAAGAAGAAAGATTTAATATCAGAAAAAAATATACCAGCTAAAATAACAATACAGGACAGTGCAGTACATGTGAGTGATTGAGCAGTTATAGATTCCCCTAGATGTCTTTTGATGTAACTCAAAAGCCCTGAACCAAAAGAACCCAAAATCTTTTAGGTGAGGGTAAGCTGCCTAAATAATTTAACACAAGTGAATGAATTTAAAGGACAGAACAGTAGATTGTCAAATAAAATCACTGAAATGGCACAACCAACTAGTAGAAGTACTGGTGCTTCAAGCCACGCAGCTGGCTTCTTTAAACCTCCATTTGAGAGTTGTTTGTGTCTGGGGGAAGATGTGAAGACATGGATGGATCAAGTTCAAACAGTAGAAAGAGGAATTCATGCGAGGCAGCAGCTGGCTTTGGAGGAACTAATGGAGCTTCTCTTCTCATATCTCCTGAGTGGGAGTCCTTTCCTTTTTATCTGGCTCAGCCAAAGAGGACAGCACACCAGACATTATACAGTGTAGCATTACATTATAGACACACGCGATCTCTACTCCAAATATAACTCTCATACACTAACAAACAATTCCTACAGCTTAGAAGTACATGTAGACTCCCTAACGTGAATATTTTAGACGGAGTAGACGCACACACGTGCACACACACTTACACACTCAGTGTGTGGTTAAGTAGGGTTCAGAGAGTACTAGAATGGGAACCGTTTGAACACTATGCCTGGATTAATGATCAGGTCTGGGCTTTCATGTTCTGTAGAAGAGACTACCATCAGGAGAGAAAAAGGGCTTTGAAGTTGTTCAACACACACACAGACAGACAGACAGACAGACAGACAGACACACCAAGGTCTCCGTTATGAAAATGTGGTGCTGGACATTTGACCAGCAGAATTTTCATTTGAGAAATTTACTGGGCCCACAGGCCTTTGCATAGGGTGCGTAACCTGATTAGGACGTTCCCTCGCGGTGCTCAGAATGACAGAAATCACTTCAGATGATGGTAATTATTCTTCACAGAACATGCGAGTACGCAATAATTGGTGTCCTTCTTACAGCGCACTTTGAAGATGTTAGAACAACTTTCCACATTTACTTTACCTCAGCCAACAAGACGAGTAACAAACAGCAAAATGACTAGCCCATGCATAAGCGACACATGAGTTTAAAGTTTTGGGAAGCTAATATTCACCATCCACCTTTATAAAGCATCATCGCATTTGCTGACTTATGTAAAATCTCATATCCTGATGAAGGTCATTTTCTGTCAATTCAATGAATAAATAGTTTATATAAAATTACCATATGTAAAGGTCTATTTCTTATTACATTTTGAATTATACTCAACAAATAAAAAGGTACTGTCACACCCTGACCATAGTTTACTTTGTATTTTCTATGTTTTGATTGGTCAGGGTGTGATCTGAGTGGGCATTCTATGTTACATGTCTAGTTTGTCTAGTTCTATGTTCGGCCTGATATGGTTCTCAATCAGAGGCAGGTGTTCGTCATTGTCTCTGATTGGGAACCATATTTAGGTAGCCTGGGTTTCACTGTGTGTTTGTGGGTGATTGTTCCTGTCTATGTGTTTTTCACCAGATAGGCTGTTTTAGGTTTTCGTTACGTTCATCACGTTCTTTATTTTGTAGTGTTTGCATTGATTCGTGTTTTACGTTTGTTCATTAAAACATGGATCGCAATCTACACGCTGCATTTTGGTCCGACTCTCCTTCACATACAGAAAACCGTTACAGAATCACCCACCACAAAAGGACCAAGCAGCGTGTCAACAGGCAGGAGCAGCGCGAGGAGATGCGCAATAAGGATTTCTGGACATGGGAGGAAATCCTCGACGGGAGAGGACCCTGGGCTAAACCAGGGGAGTGTAGCCGCACTAAGGTGCAGCGGGAGAAGAAACAACAGGAACAGCCCAAGGAGGAGTACAGTATGGAGTATACTTCTTGGGAGGAGATCGACAGGTGGGCGGCCGACCCAGGGAGAGTGCCGGAGCCCGCCTGGGATTCGCTGGAGCAGTGCGAGGAAGGTTATCGTAGAATGGAGGCGGTGAAAGCAGAGAGGCGCTGGTATGAGAAGGCAGCACGGCAACGCGGATGGAAGCCTGAGAGGCAGCCCCAAAAATTTCTTGGGGGGGGGCTAACAGGGAGTATGGCTATGCCAGGTAGGAGACCTGGGCAGACTCCTTGTGCTTACCGGGGGGCTAGAGAGACCGGACAGACACCGTGTTATGCAGTGGTGCGCACGGTGTCTCCAGTGCGGGTGCATAGCCCGGTGCGGTATATTCCAGCTCCGCGTGTCTGCCGGGCTAGATTGAGCGTCGAGCCTAATGCCATGAAGCCGGCTCTACGCAGCTGGTCCCCAGTGCGTCTCCTTGGGCCGGCTTACATGGCACCAGCCTTGCGCTCGGTGTCTCCGGTTCGCCTGCATAGCCCAGTGCGGGCTATTCCACCTCGCCGCACTGGCAGGGCGACCGTGAGCATTCAACCAGGTAAGGTTGGGCAGGCTCGGTGCTCAAGAGCTCCAGTGCGCCTGCACGGTCCGGTTTTTCCAGTACCACCTCCACACCCCAGCCCTCCGGTAGCAGCTCCCCGCACCAGGCTTCCTGTGCGTGTCCTCGGCCCAGTACCACCAGTGCCAGCACCACGCATCAGGCCTACAGTGCGCCTCGCCTGTCCAGCGCTGTCGGAGCCCTCCTCCTCTCCAGCGTTGTCGGAGTCTCCCGCCTGTTTAGCGCTGTTAGAGCCTTCCTTCTCTACAGCGCTGCCGGAGTCTCCCGCCTGTTCAGAACTGCCAGTTTGCAAAGAGCTGCCAGTTAGCAAGGAGCTGCCAGTCTGCAAGGAGCTGCCAGTCTGCAAGGAGCTGCCAGTCTGCAAGGAGCTGCCAGTCTGCAAGGAGCTGCCAGTCTGCATAGAGCTGCCAGTCTGCAAGGAGCTGCCAGTCTGCAAGGAGCCGCCAGAGCTGCCTGTCTGCAGGATGCCGCCAAAGCTGCCAGTCTGCAAGGAGCCGCCAGAGCTGCCAGTTAGCATGGAGCAGCCAGGGCCGCCAGTCAGTATGGAGCAGCCAGGGCCGCCAGTCAGCATGGAGCAGCCAGGGCCGCCAGTCAGCATGGAGCAGCCAGGGCCGCCAGTCAGCATGGAGCAGCCAGTCAGCATGGAGCAGCCAGAGCTGCCAGTCAGCATGGAGCAGCCAGAGCTGCCAGTCAGCATGGAGCAGCCAGAGCTGCCAGTCAGCATGGAGCAGCCAGGGCCGCCAGTCAGCATGGAGCAGCCAGGGCCGCCAGTCAGCATGGAGCAGCCAGGGCCGCCAGTCAGCATGGAGCAGCCAGGGCCGCCAGTCAGCATGGAGCAGCCAGTCAGCATGGAGCAGCCAGTCAGCATGGAGCAGCCAGAGCAGCCAGTCAGCATGGAGCAGCCAGAGCTGCCAGTCAGCATGGAGCAGCCAGTCAGCATGGAGCAGCCAGAGCTGCCAGTCAGCATGGAGCAGCCAGTCAGCATGGAGCAGCCAGAGCTGCCAGTCATTATGGAGCAGCCAGTCAGCATGGAGCAGCCAGAGCTGCCAGTCGACCAGACTCTCCCAGATCTGCCAGTCGACCAGACTCTCCCAGATCTGCCAGTCGACCAGACTCTTCCAGATCTGCCAGTTGACCAGACTCTTCCAGATCTGCCAGTCGACCAGACTCTTCCAGATCTGCCAGTCGACCAGACTCTTCCAGATCTGCCAGTCGTCCAGATTCTCCCAGATCTGCCAGTCGTCCAGATTCTCCCAGATCCGCCAGTCGACCAGATTCTCCCAGATCCGCCAGTCGACCAGATTCTCCCAGATCCGCCAGTCGACCAGATTCTTCCAGATCTGCTAGTCGACCAGGATCTGCTGAAACCGCCAGCCAGCCAGGTTCTGGTAGTTTCTACTACCTGCCTGGGCTTCCTCTCAGTGCTGAGCTTCCTCTCAGTGCTGAGCTTCCTCTCAGTGCTGAGCTACCCATCTGTCCCGAGTTACCTCTGTCCCGAGCTGTCCCTCTGTCCCATGTTATCATTGTGGTGGGTAACCTATTTAGGGACGTTTAGGAGGGGGATTAAAACTGTCATGAAGTGGGGTCCACGTCCAGCGCCAGAGCCGCCACCGCGGACAGATGCCCACCCAGACCCTCCCCTATAGGTTCAGGTTTTGCGGCCGGAGTCCGCACCTTGGGGGGGGGGTACTGTCACGCCCTGACCATAGTTTACTTCGTATTTTCTATGTTTTGATTGGTCAGGGTGTGATCTGAGTGGGCATTCTATGTTACATGTCTAGTTTGTCTAGTTCTATGTTCGGCCTGATATGGTTCTCAATCAGAGGCAGGTGTTCGTCATTGTCTCTGATTGGGAACCATATTTAGGTAGCCTGGGTTTCACTGTGTGTTTGTGGGTGATTGTTCCTGTCTATGTGTTTTTCACCAGATAGGCTGTTTTAGGTTTTCGTTACGTTCATCACGTTCTTTATTTTGTAGTGTTTGCATTGATTCGTGTTTTACGTTTGTTCATTAAAACATGGATCGCAATCTACACGCTGCATTTTGGTCCGACTCTCCTTCACATACAGAAAACCGTTACAGGTACTTACTCATATTTGATTATTTCTCCTTTTATTTAGAACCTTGGCGCAAATGTTCAATTAAGCATGTAACAAAATATAAAATATTAATGTATAAAATCTAAAAAGGTAAATAGAAAACACTTCAACTATAGGTGAAAAACAAAATCAATATAGGCCGAAAATATATATATATATATATATATATTTTGGGGGGCTTGCCTGTTTTGCATGTTATTTTGGCATTAATACGTGTCACATATCAATTTACATTTGGTACCTCGGGTCGAGTGTTAGCACCAACCCACGAAACCCCAGTTTCTCGACCGTATAAATTGGGGCCATGTCTTTGCAGATGTAAGTTATAACTGCAGCTGTTATCTCCTTCCATCTTCGTGATTCTTTGCCATATGGTGTGTCGCGGGCAAAAGCCTCTTGCAACGTCTGAGGTTTGTTTTGAGCACTCAACTGTACTTTTTTGGGTCTCATCCGTAGACTCTCTCTGTATTGTTTCACATGATTTTTGCGTTGGTGGTAAAAGAGGTTAGTGGTGTTTGAGCCTGTTGTCAGGACCGGCCTGCGGGATATTTTTGCAGAGGACGGTTTTCTGGTCCATGTCAGATGTTTCATACCCTAACGACATCCCTGCGACTGAAGTAGCCCCACTTTTAGGTGCGAGCTCAGTGTCTCCGTGCACTGTGTCACGTTCACTCTCCTCCATGTTTGTTTGTGTTGCAAATTTCCTTCCACACGGCAAAGCGTCGTCCAATAGGCGAAAAAATTTGCCGTAAAGATTGATTTGCGACACAACAAAATAAACGATAGAGCATAATATGAAATGATATCGGCACAAGATATAAATTCATGTCAACTGCGTTTATTTTCAGCAAACTTAACCTGTGTAAATATTTGTATGAACATAACAAGATTCAACAACTGAGACATAAACTGAACAAGTTCCACAGACATGTTACTAACAGAAATGAAATGTGTCCCTGAACAAAGGGGGTCAAAATCAAAAGTAACAGTCAGTATCTGGTGTGGCCACGAGCTGCATTAAGTACTGCAGTACATCTCCTCCTCATGGACTGCACCAGATTTGCCAGTTCTTGCTGTGAGATATTACCCCACTCTTCCACCAAGGTACCGGCAAGTTCCCGAACATTTCTGGGGGGAATGGCCCTAGCCCTCACCCTCCGATCCAACGGGTCCCAGATGTGCTCAAAGGGATTGAGTTCCGGCCTTTTCACTGGCCATGGCAGAACACTGACATTTCTGTCCTGCAGGAAATCACACACAGAACGAGCAGTATGGCTGGTGGCATTGTCATGCTGGAGGGTCATGTCAGGATGAGCCTGCAGGAAGGGTACCACATGAGGGAGGAGGATGTCTACCCTGTAACGCACAGCATTGAGATTTCCTGCAATGACAACAAGATCAGTCCGATGATGCTGTGACACACCGCCCCAAACCGTGACGGACCCTCCACCTCCAAATCGATCCCGCTCCAGAGTACAGGCCTCGGTGTAACGCTCATTCCTTCGGCGATAAACACGAATCCGACCATCACCCCCGGTGAGACAAAACCGTGTCTTGTCAGAGAAGATCGCTTTTTGCCAGTCCAGTCTGGTCCAGCGATGGTGGGTTTGTGCCCATAGGCGACGTTGTTGTCGGTGATGTCTGGTGAGGACCTGCCTTACAACAGGACTACAAGTCCTCAGTCCAGCCTCTCTCAGCCTATTGCGGACAGTCTGAGCACTGATGGAGGGATTGTGAGTTCCTGGTGTAACTCGGGCAGTTGTTGTTGCCATTCTATACCTGTCCCGCAGGTGTGATGTTCGGATGTACCGATCCTGTGCTGGTGCTGTTATACATGGGCTGCCACTGCGAGGACGATCATCTGTCCATGTGTAACGGATGTGAAACTGCTAGCTTAGTTAGCGGTGCGCGCTAAATAGCGTTTCAATCGGTGACGTCACTTGCTCTGAGACCTTGAAGTAGTAGTTCCCCTTGATCTGCAAGGGCCGCGGCTTTTGTGGAGCGATGGGTAACGATGCTTCGTGGGTGACTGTTGTTGATGTGTGTAGAGGGTCCCTGGTTCGCACCCGGGTATGGGCGAGGTGACGGTCTAAAGTTATACTGCTATACATGCTGTCTCCCTGTAGCGCTGTCTTAAGCATCTCACGGACATTGCAATTTATTGCTCTGGCCACATCTGCAGTCCTCATGCCTCCTTGCAGCATGCCTAAGGCACGTTCACACAGATGAACAGGGACCCTGGGCATCTTTCTTTTGGTATTTTTCATAGTCAGTAGAAAGGCCTCTTTAGTGTCCTACGTTTTCATAACTGTGACCTTAATTGCCTACCGTCTGTAAGCTGTTAGTGTCTTAACGACCATTCTACAAGTGACTGTTCATGAATTGTTTATGGTTCATTGAACAAGCACGGGAAACAGTGTTAAAACCCTTAACAATGAAGATCTGTGGAGTTATTTGGATTTTTACGAATTATCTTTGAACGACAAGGTCCTGAAAAAGGGACATTTCTTTTTTTGCTGAGTATATATCATCATATCGCCCAGCCCTAAATCTTATGTGATGAGTTGATTGGATAGTCATAATGTAGCCTAATAACATAACTCAATCACTGTTAGCAAAAAAGACTGTTCTGTGTATGGCTGACAACGTATAGCGTAGAGGCCTTGGTTACATCAGATTTTTTTATTTTTTTTTAACTAGGCAAGTCAGTTAAGAAAAAATTCTTATTTACAATGACGGCCAACACCGGCCAAACCCGGACGACACTGGGCCAATTGTGCGCCTCCCTATGTGACTCCCAATCACTGCCGGTTGTGGTACAGCCTGGATTCGAACCAGGGTGTCTGTAGTGACGCCTCTTGTACCTAGATGCAGTGTTTTCTTTCCTTGCACGATAAAAATTGGGCCATTTTTAACACATTTCATGCAATTCTACTACACTTTATATGACTGCAGACATTAGAATAATATTATTTAATACGACAAATTACAGGGTAGCCTACTCTTCTGACACTGACAATAAAAATGACGTATGTATAATAAGCCTACGAGAAGGGGAGACACAAATAGAATATGACGCCCATCTAAACTGGAGGAGGAAATGAATGTCCAAAAACAAACTTTTCAGTGGCACTGACCCAACAATGAGCCTATGTCAATCTACTCTCTAACATAGTAGAAAAGTTGACATATTCTATTGGTCAGCTTGTCGAGAAAGAAATAGCACAAACAGACTCTAGGACATTTGTGGGACGATAGATCCCAAATTCATACAACCAGTAGGCCTAGGCTACATAAAAAAGGTACGTTGCAACAGATAAGATCATTTAGCTTAAAATATTGATAAACTATTCATTCTAAACCTAATTAGGGCACCAACGTGCACAAGGCAGTAGGGTACGCGGAAATGTGCATTTGGCTACCAGACAATGAAAGAAAGCTGATAGAGAAATAGGCTAATGGTTTCAATGGCATATGGAAGTCTTTATAAAAGAATTGCCTCCACAGATATGGTCAGATTTTGCCTGGGCTACTTTGAAGCAAGGTAAAACATGCCTCATAAAATCTAGTAAAGCGTTCAGGTTTCAAACAATTAAGAAGCTATATGTTTTTAAAATACATACGGCCTCCAGCACATTGCACAGTGGTGTGTGATGTGTTGCTGAAGCCTGCCTTCCATTGCCTATGCATTTGAATGGCGAATGGGAAGCACGCTTCAATTACCAGTTGAGAAATAAAAATATGATGTATTTTTAAATCATGGTCCAAAAAACATTTTTAACACCCGATTGCATTTAGAATTGTTGTACAATGATTGGGCTTATAAAGCCCAACCACTTTGCTACTTGGGGTGGCAGGTAGTCTAGTGGTTAGAGCGTTGGGCCAGTAACCGAAAGGTTGGTGGATTGAATCCCTGAGCGGACAAGGTACAAATCTGTCGTTCTGCCCCTGAACAAGGCAGTTAATCCACTGTTCTTAGGCCGTCATTGTAAATAAGAATTTGTTCTTAACTGACTTGCCTGGTTATATAAAAGTGCTGTCTGACAGATTCTCTGCTCAAAGGCTCTGTATCTGTATGCTGTGCGCGTGATAAATAATATACACAGGTGCCAATTTAATTCCACTAAATTAGGCAAATTGAACAATAGACTGATACGCATGACCGGTCAAATGTATTTACATCAACTGGTATTTAAAACCATGAATAGATTTTTTTCCTTCTTCCGGACAATTTTTTTGAATCCGTCAAAAGCCGGCTATTACCGGCTAACAGAAACCCTAAAAACACACACAAACAAACCCCAGTTAGCACATTTGGGAACATATGTTTTTGGTTTCACATTGGTTGTGGGAACGAAGCCATACATTTCCGGACCGGTAGAAGAGAATATTTTGTTGGTCTGAGAACAGAAATGATTGGTTATTTGGAGGGTTTTGAACGACTTCCTTAAACGTTTCAGTGAATGTTTCAATAAGACTTTTAATAACACTGCTAGCCTATTTTGGGTAAACTCTTTGAACAACAAACACGACAACAAACAAGGACACTTGGAAATGAATTTCCTTAAGCATTAATCATACAAACACAAGTATTATTAATTGTGAAACAGCATCAGTGAGATTCTAACCTGTCTTCTGTCCTCTGTCCATGGAATTAGTCCGCTGTGCCACTAGGATGGAGCTACAATTCCATGTTTTTTTACTCATACAAAGCTGTTCATTTGAGTCTATTCAAACAGACCCCATTTAAAAGGAAATAGGTTCTCATTAAGATCAGGTGTGTAGAATTAATGGGAACGGCCAAAACACTTGAACATGCTTAACTAATTCTACTGTGTTACTTTTTATATTTACTTTATTTTGCAATTATTTTCTTAACTCTATTTCTTGAACTGCGCTGTTGGTTAAGGGCTTGTAAGTAAGCATTTCACGGTATTCGGCGCATGTGACAAATACAATTTGATTTGAAGATAGAGGTTTTTTGATGCTGAGAATGGAATGTAAAGTATATGTTTTTAAATAACATCATTAGAACATTCTCTGAATGTTATTACAGTTTTCTTGTGTTTTTATGTAAAGTTTTCTTAATATTCTTGGAGCAATTTGAGAACATGACTTTAAATAAAACCACGAGGAAACGTTATGCTGAAGTACTGAAATTCCCACAGCAGGGAATTGTTTCTTAACGTTCTCTGAACTCTTTGAGAACATTCCCAATGTCAAACCAGTTGGAGAATGTTTCTTACCAGCATTTGTATTAAATGCAACCATGTTTGAACTTTTAGGAAATTATATGTTAAAGTGTTGATATACGAAGTTCCTTCAATATGCTGAGAATGTTCCAAAGCCAAGCAACTATCTTGCAGCATTCCCAGAAAGATGTGGGAATGTTGAATGCAAAATAACCCTACGACAAGCACGCTCTCACCAAGCTCTATTTCATAAACAACACTGAAAGCATACTGGTAATGATTAAGTTAAGAGTTATTACATAGTTACCACCTAGAGGTAATATCATATAGCTTAACACTTGGAGAGCCGGAATTACATAACTACTAGAATGGCCATGATGTTCATTCTGACCTTTGATATTTCAATTGTGTAAATATTCCATAATAAATAATAAATTGTCAAATGAATGCATTTATTATGTTAAAATAGGTCATAAGAAACCTCAGGACACCAAATGTTAATTTAATGAGAAAGAAAATCTATTGATTGATCCAGAAGCGCATAGACTGTAAATACTAAAATAAGACGATACTGTATTTTCTGACTATAAGAGAACAGTTGCCTGCCCAGCTAATGGCCCATCCAAACTACACCTAAACTATATTTAAACACATGTAATCACACATGTATTAATAGATGTGGCCTAAAGACAAGATTAAATTGACAACAGTCTGATGGGTGACAATAATGTCAATTGTCAAATTGAGAACGAAGAGACCAGCGAGTGTGCATTGGCATAGAAGTGAATGGAACTTACCAAAAATCACTTTTTCAAATCAACTTTTACAGGCCAGATGTTTTGATTGCTATACCCTATCTAAGGTTTCTAATGAACTATCAAAATTACTCAGATGGGCTCTGTTTCCAAATATAACTTTGTGAGTACTGGCGACAATCAGCAACAGTCATTTGGGTTTAAATATCCTTTCTATTTTATTCTGTTATATTCCATTATATTATTACTGTAAAATCTGTGTGTGTTGACTGTGGTAAGGCAGGGGAATACAAACATGTGATGTCTGCTAAATGAACAAGTTGATTTAATTGGCATGGCGAAGCCATTTAGCCTCGGCTACTAAGCACAGATAAAAAAAACTAAAAACATGCTATTCTGTTCTTTTGAAATAAATTCTTAGTATCATGTTTTTAATTACCTATGCATATATGCATATTTATCTCAAAGTTCTGCTAGTGTAAAATACACATATTTAGGAAAAGTCCATTACAAACCATCCTAGTGTTACAAACCTAGTGTTAATGCTCCATGATGTAGACGGGAACTGAGATAACAACAACATAAGCATCCCTAACAGTAGTGGGGAGCTGAGCTAGCATTAACATTAGGATCACTAACAGTAGTGGGGAGCTGAGCTAGCATTAACATTAGCATCACTAACAGTAGTGGGGAGCTGAGCTGGCATTAACATTAGCATCACTAAAAGTAGTCGGGAGCTGAGCTAGCATTAACATTAGCATCAATAACAGTAGTGGGGAGCTGAGCTAGCATTAACATTAGCACCACTAACAGTAGTGGGGAGCTAGCATTAACATTAGCATCACTAACAGTAGTGGGGAGCTGAGCTAGCATTAACATTAGCACCACTAAAGGTAGTGGGGAGCTAGCATTAACATTAGCATCACTAACAGTACTGTCTGTTTAAGGAAGAGGCTGCGGTTCCAAAGGTAACCACCCTGTTCCGACCCCCTGGAAGTCTTTACCCCAGAGCTAAAAACATGTATCACATTCTGCACATGTGCTTCTTTACCTGTACTTTACACACACACGTTTTTGAAAACGTCCATACAGCATCTGCATACCAACCATTTGATCTCAATCAGTTTCATGGGGATATGCATTTAGATCTTCTTGTGTTATACAGTGTTGATTAGAAGTAGCCCAGTGTTGTTTTGAATAATGTAAAAGCAGATG